>NC_092515.1:43553835-43636335 GCF_047511675.1 Marmota flaviventris | reverse complement strand
CTACCTGCTGATAGCTCAGTAACTGAGCTCCTATTGATATCTGTGAGATATGTGACCATGCAAATTGTGTTACATCACTGAGGAAGGGGACTCCTCATTCCATTCTTATGGGAGGCTGTGAAATCGAATGGCATCATGGATGAGCTCATGTTTTGTAAACTAGGAAGTGTTGCCTGATGGGTAATTCCTCCTTCCTGGAAAGAACACGATCTGGGATTGGAAGATTTAGGCTCCAATATAGACTCCTCTAGAACTAGACATAGACCATTTACAAGTCCCATTTTTGTAAATCTAGGAGAATAAACGCTCTGATACCATGCACTTTGCTACCTCTAATATAGTTTGATTTTTGACTATCAACGGATGCCTTTCAGTATTCCTATTCTACAAATTTTAGAAAAATACAACTAAGAATTCTAAGAGCAGGAACGTGTCCAATTGTGAAGTACAGGATGCATCTGAATTAGCATAACCTCCTCTTCTCTATTTTGGAGTTAGTATGGTGGAGTGCGAGGAAGGGGCTTTGGAGTTAAATAGACCCGTGGAAACCAATGCTCCAATATTTGCCAACTCCAAGTAGCCTGGGCAAGTTATTTTTACCTCACTTCACCTTAATAAATGCTACTCTTCTTTCCCACTGTTCATCTCACCATGCCATAAATATGACCCAATGATATTCTGGAAATTCGTCTGCCTTTTGCTAGAAAAATAGAAAATGTCCTAGTGGAGAGAAGTAGATAAAGCTTTTGGCCCTGCTGTTCAGCACAATCTGCAGTCAATACCATGTGAGAAGAATGCCCTCAGGTAAAGGGCCAAACCCTATTTGCATATTGTACCTCAAAATTCAGAACCAAGCTACTTACCCATCTCCACAACTAAATAAACTAAAGAGATTCACTCAAAACAGAGATAGCAGTTTTCTTTAAATAAGGAGAAAACTGAGTTTTAGGGTTATAAATGATCTTTGATGGTGAATTTAGATAAACTTGAAACTATTTAATATTTCATATGAAAAAATTTGGCAAAGGTTTGATACATTTGTGACTTTCTGAGTAGGTTGGGAATGAAGCAAACTCACTCCCCAAATGCAATTTCATAAATATTCAGATGGTGGGTGATTGTAGTAAATATGTAGAAATATGCAACACGTTATTATGCTTCTCAATCAAATATGCTAAACAGCACTTTCATTCATTGTACTGAATAAAGAATTCCAATGCGGCAAAATGATTTCTATAAAAGATTCATGTACAAAGTTCAAAAAGTAAATTTGATTAAAAAGAAAACCTAGCTTGAGCAATTCGTGAAAAAGTTGCTTTAAGTATAGCATCGTGAAAATATTCAAATATTAAGCTGCTCCGAATGTCTTGGTCTAATTGCCTCATTTGCATTCTGCTTAGGTATTCCATTGATCGTCATACTGACCTCGACAGGTTTTTCACTATTAATCCAGAGGATGGTTTTATTAAAACTACCAAACCTCTGGATAGAGAAGAAACAGCCTGGCTCAACATCTCTGTCTTTGCAGCAGAAATCCGTAAGTATTCTCCTAACAGTTTCGATTTCACTTTACCAAATATTAATCCTCCTGACTCTCTCTATATTTTAGAAAATGAAATCGCTGAGATAGACATTTTTTTTTTTTATTGAAGACATTCTTTAAAATGTATTTTCAGTAATCTCTCTAGGAAAACACAGACAAATAGAGATGTTTTCTTTTTTTTTTTTTTTTTTGGCAGATTTGGGTACAGACTTGGCAAGCCCACAGCAATTTAAAAATCATGATCATCATATTAAACTCAATACAACGGCCAACACTTGAGGGGTTTTGTTTACATATAGACCTGTAGTTCTTGAACTTGATCATGCATCAAGCCCTCCTCACTCGTAGATTATGGATGGCTTATTATAACAAAGATTTCTGAACCCCATCCCTAGAACCTCTGATTCAGTAGCTCTGGAGTGGGACTCAAGAATATATATTTTCAACAAAATCCTACCCACTTTTGATGCTGCTCTGGAGACCCTGTCATCATGGCAGACTATTGTCAGGGAAGACCAGGCTCCATTATAAGACTTTAGAATTAAAGCTCAGCACCAGAGTCGCCAGAATTGGAAAGGTGGTTTAGCTCTTAATGCTTGAATATCGGCCTTGGTTTCCCATCATCCTTTTTCCATTGATTTTGCACTTTTCAGCTTCTGGATTGGTTTTGTGTCAACAATGCCTTTCTCTGAACCACCCAAAAGGATGGCTTGAGCTTATTCTTTCCCCACATTAAGCGTGGACCAATATTTCCCCACCTGATATTTGTTGATCATCTACATTCTCTCTCCTTTCAGACAACCGGCATCAGGAAGCCAAAGTTTCAGTGGCCATTAGGGTCCTTGATGTCAATGATAATGCTCCCAAGTTTGCTGCCCCTTATGAAGGGTTCATCTGTGAAAGTGATCAAACCAAGCCACTTTCCAACCAGGTAAGGCCATTTTTCCTCTTCCCTGGCCATCGGCAATGCCTTTGGAGATAGAGTTCATTTCTGAACGCACCACCTGGAGATACCTCCCACTGCTCAAGGAGTGGACCTAGTGTTTGTAGACCTAGTGTTGCTCTGAAGCTGTATTCTGTAATTTCAACCCGGCTTTTTAGCCAGCCAGGAGTTTTTGAATAAATGATGTGCCAATGTCATCATGATTTATTTATGGGCCACCTTTCTCTTTCAGCCAATTGTTACAATTAGTGCAGATGACAAGGATGACACAGCCAATGGACCAAGATTTATCTTCAGCCTCCCCCCTGAAATCATTCACAATCCAAATTTCACAGTCAGAGACAACAGAGGTTTGTACTAAGGTTCCTATGCATTTAGAAAAGTAGAAATGGGAAACAAATGACTTTTATATTGGACAGCACAAATATTTTCACTAATCTTAATAATGCTTTCCTGTTGAAGAACAAACAAGAAATAATAGTGCCACCTGTATTTTGACACATGGGCTCATTTGATGCATATGAATAAGTGAGTCTAATTTTATTTTCCTTTTTTTTTTTTTGTATTGGCTTTGATATTCATGAAGCAGTGGGCTAACCAAGTGGGGAAGCTTACAGGGTCAATATGCAAACAACTCTATCTTTTTTTTTTTTTTAAGAGGCTGATAAATCCTTTGGGGAAGCATGGCTTTATGAATATTGATATCAAGGAAAGCATTAAAGGAGATTAGTTCAACTTTGTAAGGCAATATAATCTTTCAAGCACAGGCCTTCCTCTCCAAACACTGTGGTAATGCAGTGTGGCTGGATACCTAAAAGTGACTGACGCATGGTCGCCTGAAGGACACAAAACATACTGTCTGTAATAAAAAAAAAAAAAAATGACAAAATTTAATACAACTCATGCTACTAAATTTATTAGTCAAGGAGGTTCTAGACTTTCTGATTATTAGAAGTAGACTTTTTATATTAAGTTTTTAATTTTATGTTTTATTTTTGTATTGGTCTAGAATGATGCAGTCCTTAGACAAGGTTGGTGACAGAGCCAGGAACAAAGAATAAGCTTCTTGACTCAGCCACCCTGTTTTGCTCTGAGCATTTCTTCTTGGTAAAAACCTGTCCATATAAACCCATGAGAAGGCAGGTGTGTGAAAACAGGGAGACAGAGGCCAGCACTTCGCTTGGGAACAAAAGACAATCCCGTTCTCATCAGCCCTGAGCTAGCTATGTCTAAGGTGAGAGGTTGATTGCTTTCCCAGTGACTAAGAATAGGCATCCAGGTACTCAAAGCCATAGAATAGGTAGGGATTACCTTCCTCATTACTGTCATTACTATTATCAGTGCCATAGTTCCAGGAGCTGGGTTCTAAGCACCATGCCACATCCCTTCCTGTGTTCTGCTCACTTCTTTTTCTTAATTCCATAGTCAAGCATTATTATCACCATTCCCAGGTTACGCATGAGGAAACCACGTGTAAACCACGATAGTACTTTGTCCCAAATCCATCAGCCAAATAGAAGACAGCTGAGTTTTAAACCCAGACACTCAGAGGCTGGATGCTACAGCCCTAACCTTACTGTGCTGGTGATTAATGTAGAGAAATGTTCCCGGTGCTACTTGGATTTTGAGAGAATATGATTTGACATACTTTATTATTTCTCGAACTGACTTGAGCATTTAATTATAGGCCTTATAAATCAAGCAGATAGCAAATGAGACTGTGAGGCAAAACGTCCCAGGTGTTATGACAGCGACTCTTCTCTCCAGTGCCTTGCTCACTACATTGCACTTGCTCTTGAGACCCAAGGTGTGAAGGAAGTTATAGGGAGAGACAGGTGCTTTAAAGAATCCTTACAGAACGGGCTGTAATTCACTTTAGAAATGATTCCCATCATTTCAAAATGGAAATATGACTAGGCGTTCTTTAATTTTGTACTTTAGGTAGGATTTTTCTTTTAGGCTTTGGTTAATATGAAGGTGAACCCTTTCAAGAGAGAATTCCAGAGCCCTGAGGTGGAAGGGTGGTTCTCAATGAGGAGAATACATGCTTTGGGTGGTGCAAGTGTGTAATATAGGAATTTTCTTTTGCAATGATAAACTTCTCCAAAACAGGGAGACTCTGGCACGTAGGGAGCATTTAATACATCTGTAGTGATCTGAATTGGACAAGTGGCATAAATCAAGTTTCCATAAGACTCTCTAAGATACGCAGGCATCTCTCTATGTGTTCATGAACCCTTACCTCCACTCAGAATTTTCTATCTTCCCAAATTAGTTCCCATTTGCACCTGAGTTGGCAGATTGCTCAATTGCTACAGCTTCGGCTTATGTCAGTTTTCTGATGAAGAAATATTTAGACCACTATATTTCATAACATATTCAGTTTTATCAGAAGTGAGGGGATTTACTCAGTTGCCCAGAAAACCCTGGTGAGCACATGCGCTTGTTATGCCCCCAGCTCTTATTATCTGCTTTCTCAAATATTTGCGGTCAAATTTTTATCTGTGTATTGATATAATCCCCAGCTTACAATTGAGGTCTAATTCCTGGCTCTCTGTTCCCAGCAATATTTCTGTTTATCAGGGGACACCTCCTGCAACGAGTGGGCTTTTCTAAGCTTTACCCAGTTAGTTCACCTGCATCACCTGCCCTGTCTTTTATTTATTGTATTTTTTTCCTTTTCTACGTGCAATCATGTTTAGTGGCTGTTAACCTCAGTAAACATTATACTAAGGCACTGTTCTCTAAGGAGCTATAGGTATTTTGCTTTGTCACAGTACTCTATGGGTATCATTTATATTTTCAAGATCATATTGCTGTGGATGGGTCAACCAAAGGCACAATCCATCTCCCTCGCCCTCTCCTGTAAGAACTAATCCTATATTGAGCTACCATTTTTACAGGAAATTGCTACTTTTTAAGAAAAATTACTTTATTAACTATGGCAAACAGTTAATGAAAAGTCCCATGTTTAGAGCTATTACAGAACCTTAAAGCAAATACAGTCCTATAATTATCATTTAATAGAGTTTCTTGCTACTAGCTCCTAAAAGTAATTACATATTGAAGTAATCCAAAAGGAGTAATCACATTCCACATCCTATTAATAGCCTACTGAGTTACCAAATATCTCGGCTGAGACTGTTTTCCATAGAAAACATGAGATAATGGTTTTTATCATGCTGAGTAAAAGCATCAAGTTACTTTCTCCTTGACTGTTTACTTCCACTATGCCATGTAAATAATCCCTATTGTGTGTGCCTAAACTCAACATAAGCATTCCGCATCTTTAGAAATAGAAGCAGAAAAGCCATCTTGATACACAGAAGCTTTTTCTCCCATTTTATCTTACCCCATTCTACAGTCTGAGCTTCAAAGCCCACTCAGTGGACAGCAAAACCATAGAGTGCTGGATGACTCCAACATTTAAGTCCATCTTGGGCTATTAATAACAGGAACGATGCTGTTTGGGCAGATGAAGAGCTAGCTCACTCAGGTTTTGAGATGCATTTCCTTTGAAGATATCAGGCTTAGGACATTTCAAAAAAAAAAAAAAAAAAAACAGCAAAAACACAAGAAATGTGTAATGGATAAGAAAAGGACAAGGGAGAAGAATACGGAAAATAATTCATCTTATCTGTCCAGCTCTTCAGTGGCTTATACAATTTTTTCAGAGGTTTCATTTCACCTGGTTCCTCAAACAGCCCCATAAGGTGGCCATGCTGTATATTTTTAATCTGAATTTCAAATGAGGCATCAGAAGGATCAGTGATTTGCCTGAGGTCATGCTGCCAATAAATAAAAAACTAAGTTTGAGTGTTTGGAGGGGTCTGACTGGTGCACTTAAAATGATGTAAATGAATATAAAGCACATGCCTTTCCTACTTCATTATTTTTCAGCATCCTTTGTTTATCGCATAATCAAGTGATAACAATCATCAAAGCGGAAATTTCTGCAGTTCAATTCATCAGTATAGGATTCCAGGGAAAGTGTGAACAGAAAAGGGCAAACTCTTTCAATTTCCATATTAATCATAGCTACAATAATTATAGTAAAATATATTTGCAAAGAGATTTATAATTTTGTTCTATCACACAATTAACACATATTGCGGGAAACTTAGAAAGCACAAACAAGCAGAAATAAGATGAAGAAATAATAAAATAAGTTCATAATATATTATTCAGAAATAATTACTGCTATTTTATATACCCTTCAGACTTTCTCTTTCACAGATTTTTTTATAAGAAATGCAATTATAGAATGCATTTTCATTTTTTTCCATTAAGTATGTGATATACATTTTTTTTCTACATCAATAGATTAAAGTCAATGCTTTCAAATTATCTTCCTAACTTCCACTATTATGATGTCAGTTGAGGATTGTAAGTACATGGTTTTCATACAGCTTTGCCAGATATCTAATCATTCCTGTAGGATGCAATCTAGAGTCAAATTACTAGATCAAATGCTTTTGATAAATAATGAACAGACTGCATTATCAGAAAAACTATGCCATTTTATAGTACCATTAGAAAATTAGGTTAGGCCCTATTTTCTCATATACTAACGAATTCTACACATTGTGATTATTTTTAATCATTGACAAATTGATAATTTAAATATAATAACACTTTGTCTTCCACTTTTTATCAATAGAAAAGCAGGATTTTAATAAGTATTGGTAATTTCTTGTTTTGCTCTTATCAGCGCATTATTCCTATCCCTTGCCCATGTTCTTAAATTGTATATATATATATAATTAATTTTTAAGTCTTCATATTTCATTACTATTAATCTCTTAGCTATTTAATCTATTGCATCATTTCTGCAATGCTTCAGTGTTATTTCAATTCTGATTATATTGTATTCTTAAGTATAGACACTATACTTTTTGTATCAGGTTTTCTCTGCTTGATATTAGCAAGGCTTCTCTTACCCAATCTGTTATCATTTAACTTTTCATCTTCTTTATACAAAGTTTTAAAATTTTTCATTTCAAAAATTTCATGTAAAATATACAGTGTCCCATTTGTCAATTACTTCCCAAATACCACTAATGAAATAACTGGCTATTTCCAAGTTCTATGTAACACTATCCTTATGTCTTCAACATTATGTATGATGAGAATTCTCTTCGACTTTCTCATCTTCCCATTGTGTCTATTTACTCTAGTGCTGGGATCCTATTTTTCTTTAATGGTTTCATATATATATATATTTAAACCTGACAAATGCTTTCTCTACATTATTGCCATTTTATTACTATTTTATAAATTTTGGTTTCTCTGTTCCTCCAGATATAAATTAAAACTACATTTCAGGTGCTTGATTAGTGTGTTTGTGAATTTTATTGCATATGCCCTAAATTTATGGATAATTTAAGGAGAACTTAAAGTTTAAAATTATTCATTCCATCCAGAAACCTTGTCTGCCTTTTCATGGAATCAATTCTTTTTTTTTTTTTTTATTACCATCAGGAATACTTTGTTACTTTCTTCATTTTTGTTCTATGCATTTTGTGTATTCCATTTATAGCTAGTCATATTTTGGATGCTGTCAAGAAGTGGAATCTTTAGTTATACTTTTTATTCTTTTTCTGGATTTTGAGGCTGCAGTTGATTGTTTTATGATTCCATTTCACCCCTTTCTTAGCTATCAGTTCTTTATCCCTCCTTTCTTCCTTCCTTCCCTCTAAACGTTTCTTTTTTCCTTTTACAGTAGTGTTTGTCCTAAAGTTTGAAATATACACTTACAATTTATTATGTGTCCACTTTCAAATTACATTACACTGTTTTGTGAATAGTCTGAATATCTTATAACAACAAAATGAACCTAATTCCTTCCTGCAAAAGCCTGTCTCATGGCTCTCATTCACTTCACTCATACATAAGCATATCCATGATTGGATAAAGTAATTAAATTGAAATATTCTAATGCTGAAACTCACAACTTTGATTTCCGAAACCCCTGTTGCAAACAGTGATTATTTGATAAAATATAGAGGAAAGAGTAAGGCCTAGCAATTAAGAGCTTTGCTCTTCATCTGTAAAAGAAGAACAATTTTCATAGTAATAACTGAATATTTTACACATAATTAATCCCAAAACTGTTTTATTATAAAATTGTCAGTTATCACCACTCCTAATCTGTGAACTGAGCTTCTATTTTGATAGATAAAGACACTGAGATACCAAATGCTAAGTGCACAATTGGAGTACATCTTGGGATTCCAGAACCCAGGGCTAGATATTAGGCAACAGGCCAACCTGGCTGAAGTTGCAGATTTATGGGATCCCAGGAATACTTGGTTAACAGAACGTTGTTTTAGAGCTAGGCAGGATGGCAAACTCCTCTATTCCCAACTAGTCAGGAATCTGAGGCTGGAGGACCTTCTGATTCAAGGAGTTTGAGATAAACCTGGGCAATGGAGTGAGATTGTGGCTCAAAAAACAAAGAAACAACAACAACAAAACATTATTTTGTCATTTGAGTAGTAGAGGAGGAAAATTTTAGAAGATGGTAATGATTTCCTATTGTAACAACCACAGGAACAAGTCAATGAGTTGAAAGAGAAGCATTCTTGCTTCTGAAGTACCCTTCCTGTTTTATTTGACTTCCACCACTAATGTTTCTTTCACATTGAGGATCAGTGTGGCTTTTATTTATTTAAAACAAAACAAAGTAATGTCCACTAGGCATGATGTCGCAAGATTATAATCCCAGAGGCTAGGGAGGCTGAGGCAGGAGGATTGCAAGCTTGAGGCAAGCTTCAGGAACTTAGCAAGGCCCTAAGCAATGCCATGAGACCCTGTCTTAAAATAAAAAAGAAAATAAATAAATAAATAAGGCTGCAGATGTAACTCAGTGGCAAAACATCCCTAAGTTCAATTCCAAGAACCAAAAAAAAAAAAATTTCTAATCTCTTTATCCTCTCCTTTCATCATCTTATCATCATAGAAAGATGAGCTGTTCTCATGTTCTGTGTGCCAGGAAATATCATAAGAGTAGGGCTCCAGCAGTGAATAAGAGATTCCCTCAAGTCAGGGAGTTTCCAAAAGCTTATCCAGCAAAGTGAGTTATATTGTGAAAACTTAACTGAGTTTGACAGTAGTGTGTTAGTGTGTATTCCATTACTGTAATAAAATGACTGAGATAATAAACTTAATAAAAGGAAAATCTTGTTCTGACTCACCATTTTGGAGGCAATTGAGCCTGTGGCGAGGCAATACATCATGGTGGGAATCACTTGGTGAAACAAAACTGGAGGTGACCAGCAAAAAGAGAGAGAAGAAACCAGCATCCCACCATTCCCCTTGAGGACACACCCTCATTGACTTAGCTTCTTCCTATTAGGCCCTCCATCTTAAAGGTTCCATGGCTTCCAATATTGCCAGTCTGAGGACCAAACTCTTTTATCACATCACATGGACCTTTGGGGGACTATCCATATCTAAACGATAGCAAGTACCTATGAAAGAATTATCCACATCAGCGCTATGACTAAAGGATGGTCTCTAGATACATCTGTCTGACTCAGCCTTTCTCTATTTCACCATAAACATACCAGATAATGTCTCTTTTTAAACTTCTCTGTCTTACCTCTTCTCATGGACTTAGCTGAAACTTCATAGCTCAGGGAGGAACATATTCTATGATCATGTGCACTTTGCACTGTGTGCTTTGCTCCATCATCTCCTTCTCTTGCTGTCTTAAACCTTAACCTGCAGAAACTTCAGATCATGTCCTTGCTTCGGCTCTACCTGAAATGTATCTTCCCTGCCCCACACGTTCCTCGTTTTTTAAGCCTCATGATAGATGTAGGTGTCTCTTGAAGCCTTGCCTGGCAGCTGCAGTCACTGTGGATGCTTCCTCCTCTGTGCTCTGAGAACACTGCATGGACTTCTATTATTTTTCTGATCACTCTATATTCTAATAATCATGCATTTTCTTGTCTACCACAGAATATAAGCTTCATGAGGGTAGTATTCCAACACTTAAAAAAAGTGGGGTGACTGAAAATGTGAACTAAAAAGTGAAAGAGTGGATAACACTTTGTAATGTTTGTGTATAGTCTTCAGAAGTTTCAGGGATTACTTATTGTGGAAAAATGATTCAATTATGAGAGAAGTTTCAAGCTAAAGAAAGAGAACGTGTTGTTTAATACTAAAATATTCTAAAGCTACCCATGCCCCATTACTCAATTATTCAATTCATTCATTCACTTATTTTTACACAAGTTATATTGAACACCTGAGGCTTGGAGCCAAGAAGACATGATCTTTACATTTATTTAATCTGCAAGTATAATGCTAATCCAAAATGGATCAATATGCAGAATCAAATGACCTCTGATACATTCATAGTGAATTTTGCACTGTTTAAAAAACAAAAGAAAAAAACAACAACCCCAAATCCCAAAAACGTTTGCATGAAAAATAGGGTTGGCTGAGTAATCTCATCAAGTTGGGTTTTCCTTGAATAATTCTTTTCTTTTCATTTTTCCCTAAACTAAGGACATTTCTCTTTTATGAGCAGCACCAAATATACTTCTGATTTTTTTTTCACTTTTATAGTTTAAAGATAGCTAAGCAGATTTTTGTGGAATATATTTTTCCCCCTTAATTGCTCCAATATGGAAGTTGTGCTGCTGGCAGATCAAAATGGCAGATGTCTTTTAATGTCCTGCCATTTTCACTTCTGTAAATAATTATGTTTCTTTCATGCATGAAATCTATGACTGCAGTTTTTCTACACAAAACATGGTTTATCTGTGTCCTACCCCCTCCTCATCTTAACAAACGAAAAAATAGGTCTTCTTGGTAGATCAGATGTAGATCAGATATTCTTTCCAAGTTCCCCTTAGTGCTTAACTTGGCTAACTTTTATTAACTTTATTGCAATGAAAACATGATCAATGCCAACAAACAATACACGATTCTGTGTCATACACACGTGCTTGAATTTCACGCATGCACATGAGCAGTTCTGCCTACTGTGTATTCTTTTTTGTACTTAGTATAGTGGAATCTACTTCTCATTTCACAGATCCCATGACATAATCACCTTCTCCCTCCGTACTCTGTAACTTCTTGATTCAGCTGGCAGACATTTTATCCATCAGAGTTTCAGATCAAATAATACTTTTCATTAGTGTTTTAAGGCTCAGCTCTTATCGATTTCACTTCATGATAGCATTTTCTTCATTTCATACTATTGGGAAAATAACAGATTTATTTTTGCCTTTTGCATATCGGTTTGTTTCTAAAGTGTGTGTATGTATGTTTTTAAAAATGTTGTAGGAACATAAATGAGTATATTGATTCTTTGTGGGTTTCTCCACTACAAAATTATTAGATTTCTAAGAGCTGGTCTTTTATCTAGAAATGGAGTCTCTCTTTGTCTAGCTATAGGCTATGATGAAATTCACCTAATTAACCAGCCATGTTGGAGAAACTTGATAAAAAGGCACTAGCTTAATTGACATTCAATAATATCAATATTCTGACATCAGCCACATGCAAGTAAAGTATAGTTAAATCTACAAAAGTTTAAATCCAATTTTATTTGTATTTTCCATATTTTTGTCTGAATTGCTTCTTCTTTGCTTCTCAGTTTTCTTTTCTACGCAATTAAGTATAGTTACATTTTCTGCACATAATTTGAGAAATATTTGGGGTTAAGAATATTTACTAATATTAATAATATTTAAAATATTTGGGGTTAGTATGAAAGGAACAATGAAGTTTAATAATATTAAAAATATTTGGGGTTAGTATGAAAGGAACAATGAAGAGTGTTTGTCCATATTAGAAGCTCAATAAATGTTGTGTAGTTGAATCTAACTCAATCTAAATAATAAGAAAAGAATAATAAGATAAAAATATGGGGATATTTATCAGGAGCAATAGTCTTACGATATAGGCAGCATTCATCAAGTTGGGTCCCAAAGTGAGGAATGAAAAAAGATAGAGACTGAAAATTGACTGCAAGATAATGAATCAGTACAATGTGGCTGTAGGAAAAGCCAGATTGATTTGAGATGTATTGAAAAGAATAGCGTTCAGCCATTCATCCTGGCAACACACACAACACCACTAAATGCACAGAGATCAGTGAACAGATGAGTGAGACGAGCTCCCTGCACTTAAAGAACGTACTGCCTGGTGGAGAAGACAGACCATCAAATCATCACTGGGAGCTGTGAAACGTTCAGTATGTACAGTTACTGCACGTTGGGAGACATCCCCAGGGCATTCAGAAAGGCAAGAGAACAAGGATGTGCACACAAGCTTGTAAGTTATTCTATGAGCAATAGTGACATTGTACGTATACATGCTATACACTTTAAAATACTATTTGAAATTTTTGTTATTTCTGATCTAAGATGGCAAACACTGACTGAACTAAGAAACTAAAAAAAAATTAAGATTCACTTATTTCAATCAATATAAAATAAATCTAAATGATTCTTTCAAATGATGCCCTTTGTAATGGTGTACCATGTATTCTGAAATTATTTAAGAATTCATGAAGACTTTTGGGATTGCATATGAGTGTGTGTGTGTGTGTGTGTGTATATATATATTTCACATATATGCTTATATATGCTTTTTTTTTCATTGTCTTTATAGAGCTGTTGTCACATTCCTAGGGAAAGTGGAGTGGGCCCAGAGGAAAGTCATTGCATATTCATTATTCTGCCCATGATTGGGATAGCTACCTGTCTTCAAGCACAGGGAATTTTATTTATTTATTTATCTATCTATCTATTTATTTATTTATTTCAGTAGGCAGATCGATTTTGTCTCTTAGGTTTGTACTGCAGTGATAGAGCAGGTGGATCTGGGTCAAAAATACACAGAATACTTCCCTGGGACCAAGACTTGACCTAGATTTTCCCAATTTAATAGCCTAGAAACATGGCTCAGCCTCGTGGCACTCATGACCTTGATTCATAGACTAAAAGATCACTGATGAGGTCAAGCAAGGGCGAGGTGTCTTTACCTTCAGAAAGGAGGGGGACAAGGGGCAAGGGGTAGCAGGAAAGACTGTCCTAAGAGCTTAAGGGCTTTAGTCACCCCGGAGCCTCTCTTCTGACGTCATGGTGAAGGTAGAATGTTCTAGTCCTTTGCTGCATTGCTTCCTTCCTTTCAGTTTTTAACATACAGGAACTATGTTGTTATATTGCCTATTTTCCTATGCTCCTAATTTCTTTCTTTGGCTATTGCAAGACTGACACCCAATGGCTTCCACCTATTAAGGTGTGTTTCTCCATCATAATTTTCTCTTTTAGTGTCAAATTTTATGTCCCTCGGTTGGGTCACATCATCATCATAACCCTCATATTTGCATTCCCAAACTGATGCTATGGAGACCATCATTATCAGAACCTTTGCATTTTGTCAGCATAATGAGAAAGTGTACGGGTAAAAACAACACATGATTAGGAGTCCAGGTTTTAGATATAAAGATTTTGAAAACTGAATTTATTTTTCCATGAATAGGAACACCACAATTTGTGCATGACATATTCCAGTAATTAATGGCACCATTTGCAAGTTTGTATCCAAGTGGGGAAGAAATGGAAAAGGTTACATATCTGTGTCCAAGAATGAGAGCACTGGGTATCAAGATGAAAAACGGAGGTGCTTGAAAAGAACTTTCTTAGCATGGGCAACGTATTGCCAAAGACTGAAGAGTGTGAACTATTTTCTTACCTCTGGATGATGAGCTCTTCTGTGTAGGCAATCGCATTCAAAGCTGGGATGACATTTCCAAGAATCCACTTTCCTCTCCTTGCCAATAAGTTTCTCTTCCTCATTAGTCTACTGCTCAAAGAGAAGAGCTTCCAGAAAAGAATTATTATTTCCTGAGCATCTCCAACAGGCTGGCACAGTGCTAAGTGCATTTATGAATGGTAACAAATTTAATCCTAAAAATTATTAGTTGCACAGATGAGAATACAGAAACTCAGGATGTTAATATGTCTAAAGTCAGGCAATTAATATGTAGAAGATTCAAGATGCACACCCAGCTCTGTATGACCTCCTCCCCCAGTCTAAGTGTTTTGCTCATTAGAGGTTTTATAGAGATAGGAGAAAGATCTGAGAAATCTCTTGGAAATTTTTTAATTGACAAGATATCAGTCTTTTCCTGGCTCATCATATTAACCAAGGAGCCACTCTGTCAATTTTCTGTTAATGTGTCCTCATGGAACCTCTTTTTACCCTTGGGTCACCCATAAACCTCAGCCATGAGGCTATCCCACAGTAGCAGAACCCTGTCAAAAACAGGAAGTGGCTGGCTACTTATAATAATTTATATGAGAGAGAATCCATAGTCAAACTTAAATTACAAAAGTGATTTCCAGAAGAGGTGTTTATTGTCAATTTATTTTTGTCCACTTGTGTGCCTGAATATGATTTTCCATTGTTCTTGACTATAGTGGATATTTTTGATCAGTATTCAGAGTGGACCACAAAAAAAAAAAAATAGGATCCTAGGCCACAGGGCAACAGGGGAAAACAGGGTATGCACACAGACCACCTAAATGTCAAGCTAGATTGGTCGATAAGTCTCTTATCTATTGTACACACTTTACTAGGTCCCCAGGGCTAAAGGGTTTCAATACTGGGTTTTCAGTTTTCTGACTGAAGTATTCCCTGAGCCCTCTGGAAGCACAGTTCAGAGGAACATCACTGGCTCTTATTACATTATCTAGTTCCAGTAACCACCCTAGGAGACATGCTTGATATGAATTGGCCTTCTTATTTTAAAGATAAGCAAGTGAGGTTCTGGATGGGAAAACAAATGACTCATCCTAAAGCACATACTGAGTATGTCTACAGGAGACTTTCTGAGCATTTCTTTCCCATCTCCTGAATTGATCTTAAAATCTATATGTAAAAATATGTTTTACTAGAAGATATGTTTTTTTTTTTTTTTTTTTTTTTTTTTTACCCAAAGTTTTTGAGTTTCTACTGAACTTTCCTTCATAGACTGTAGATGGTTCATTTCCCTGGGTACTTTGATAAGCTTTTATGTGGCAGTTTCAGTGTGTCTGAGAGGACTCAGCTGTTCTAAACATGAAACATCTTGAATTCACATGCTGGTGGTGTTCTCAGATCTATGTTTTCCATTAGTGTTTGAGTTTCAATTACTTTCATGTGCAAGCCCGCCCGCTGGGATTTAGGGTGCATATTGCAGGGATGGCTCATTGAAGAATAGGTTTTAAATTATGGCTTCCACAGATTGATAAAAACAAAAACACCCTACCCACTTTCCCTTCAACCATAACACCAAGGGTAACAGAGTAGGACCCAATAGAAATCCAAGTAAATGATCTACTGGGGACATCATCCATATCAGAGTTATATGTGACTGAGCAATTTAATTAATTTCTTTTTCTTCTTAAAAATTTAATGTTTGTTTTTATTCATGATGGTATCAGGACATTTCAGGTCATTAAAATGAGGAAAATATTAGAACTTTTATTTTTTGAAAGTCTTGTTTGAACACAAAACAATGTAATATAAGACAATAAAATTTTGAAATATTGTATTATAGGTGTTTAAATTCAGTGGCTAAGTGAGGGGTCATTGGTATAGTCTAGGACAGGAAAAGAACAGTCAGATAACTAAATATTACTTGGTTAATTTTCTCTTTTTTTCACAATTTTCCACAGTACATGTAATTTTTTTCCACTGAGAACAGCAAAATATGCCAATTATGCAAAATTTAGAAAATACGGAAAGGTGGGAGGGCTCTTCTGCCTTGTTTTGATTGCAGTGTTGGCAGTGAAGGGTTGAGAATCTGTCAAGGGTTGAGAATCAAGCCAGAGAATGCAGGCATATTTTCTGCAATACTCGGAATGTCTATTTACCTTATAGAAGAGTGAATCCACCATATATGATCTCACACAGTATGAATCGCATTTTCTTTAACCTAACATATATCAATTTAATTTTCTTTTTTGGGGGGTGGGGTGGGGGGGTCAGGGAATTGAACTCAGGAGTACTTAACCACTGATCCACATCCCCAGCCCTATTTCTGAATTTTATTTAGAGACAGGTTCTTACTGAGTTGCTTAAAACTTCACTTTTGCTGAAGTTGGCTTTGAATTCATGATTCTCTTGCTTCAGCCTCCAGAGCCACTGGGATAACAAGCATGTGCCACCACACCCGACTTTAATTTAATTTTAAGAGTCTTTAGATCATAGCAAATTTATAGTACTGTCAACCTATTTAAATTCTTCCAAATTTTGGGCCAGGATGTTGGTCATAGAATTCATGTTGCTCTAACAGGCAGTCCACATTAGAGATCAGTGTGTGTGTGTGTGTGTGTGTGTGTGTGTGTGTGTGTGTGTTTGTGTATAATTTGATAAAGTGCATTAAAATTTTCTACTATTTTATAATACCAGTCCTTTCCCTCCAGAAAACCTATTCTGGAAAAATATTTTTGGTTGGTAGAAAAAAAATATGAAGAAGTACTTTGGGATCATAGGTTACAAAAGATTGAGCAACTTATGAAAGCCAACATCTGGAATTTGGGTGAAATTCTTCCCAGAACACATTTGTTCAAGAAATATTTATTGTCTGCTGTGTTTCTGTCACTGGAGAGCCTGAGATGAATCCGATAAAAATCTTCTGTTCTCCAGACGTTCATAGTCTCATTGAAGTCAAAGAGGTTATGTCAACAAATAAATCATGGTGGAAGAGTAGGGTACCTATTTCTGTAGGAATATACAGTGTGGTGAGACCCAAAGGAGATGGAGAGGCCTAGGAGGGCCTCCTTGAAAAGATAACTTTGGAAGTTGATTTTGAGTCCTGAGAAGTTCATCTCTCATCATAAAATGAACAGTTTTGAGGGGCAAGAGAGCAATGGCTGAAAAGACCAGGCACATGGAAAAGCATTCTGGGAAGCCAGAAGTGAGTTCTCCAGGTGGGTCTGAACTGGCTCCTGTAGAAAGAGGCAGGACATGAACCTGGAAGGCAAGGTAAAGTCTAGACAAAGGAAGTAGCCCATGGTCCACTTGTAAGGGTGGGCTGTGTTATGTGGATCCCAGAGAAAACAATCTTTTTTAAGCAGAGAGGGTGGAGCTGTTAAACAGGTGGCTGATTATGTTTGCATTTCAAAGAAGCTCTAAATCTGCCTTAAGGTTTATAAAATATCTCCTCTTTTATAAAGAGGTTATCCTTTGGGACTTATGAGTGGGTCTACAATTTGGGGAAGTTTTGAGGGTAGAGTTAGAATTTTTTTAAAACACACACACACACAAATTGACAAACTGTTTTATATGAAGTAAAAAAAAAAGTAAGCATAAGAAAGAAGCTTTTTTTGTTTGTTAGCTCTCACACTCACTTAAATATTTAACTACAAGCTATGCTAACAAGAAATATGTAGTTGAACCTCAGGCTTTTGTGTTGTGTCTGATAAATGGGGACAACACCCAACCCCAAAAGGTGTGGTTTTCTTGCCAATGAAAGAGTTTGGTATAGACCAAATCCAAAGGAGCCAACTTCTGAGTTTCTTTCCAAAATACAGAGAGATTCGTCTGTATTCCTACCGTGCCAAATGACAGCAATCTCTGTAGATGCTTAGATTAAAGAACAAGTGGGAGTATTCTGGTTGTTAACCTTTGTGATGACAAGAGTGCTTTCCAATTTTGCAAGCTGAATGCAACGGTGATTGGAATGGTCTTGATACGAAAGCACACCTTGTCTCCCCTCTTCCAACAGATAACACGGCAGGAGTGTATGCCCGGCGTGGAGGCTTCAGTCGGCAGAAGCAGGATCTATACCTCCTGCCCATAATGATCAGTGATGGGGGGATCCCGCCCATGAGCAGCACCAACACCCTCACCATCAAAGTCTGTGGGTGCGACGTGAATGGGGCGCTGCTCTCCTGTAATGCGGAAGCCTACATCCTGAATGCCGGCCTGAGCACAGGGGCACTCATCGCCATCCTTGCCTGCATTGTTATTCTCCTGGGTAAGGGATTTTCCTGGTTGGCTGCCACAGTCAGATCCACATCCTTGAAAACACATCCTTGAAACTTGTGTTTCTCAAGACCTGGCTGATTACCATGTCCATGCTGTGTACTGTGGACACAGCTTAAGCAAAATAAAAAATAAAAAAAAAAATTGGAGGGGGGTGGGTGTCAGCTCTCCTGAGTTTCATGGGATAGTAGCAGAGCATGAAGTTAAACAAGCACATTGATAGAGTGGAAAGAAAGTTGTGATGAGCATCTTGCTGGGTGCGTATCACAAGACTGGGTAGCAAAAGCGATGTGCGTGCTAGAGAGACATCAGAGAGGGTTTTGCATATGAGGGGTTTAGGCAGTGACTTGCTGTATGTGCAAGAGTCTTGCCTCACAGGATAAAGAAGGGTTAGGGACAAAGGGGGCAGGAAGGGCCATTATGAGAAAAATGACAGTGTGTGAAGGACTCTAGGAAAGGAAAGCAGGTCAGCTAGCTGTCATCATTCTTCACAATACCTGTGCACATGCTTCCTCAGCTTATGGGTGCTTTACTGCAGATTGCCAACTGAGCTAGGCCCCTGACTTCTGTAGTTGTGTTCCATCTCTGGTCCACTCTGTATCAACTCCAATGAGAAGATGATACCTCTGTCATTGATGGGCCTCAGGAACATTAGATGATTTGTTCCAACCTCTCAGAACTAAGTGAGAACCAGAATCAGACTCCAAATCCAAGATATCTGACAACAAACGTATGCTTTTTCCAAGATGTTGTTTTTCTCCATTAAATGAATTAATGGGGGCTGATTCTGTATAAAATAGCTAGAAAATCAAGTTTAATAATAGTTGAGTATTATCTGGAGACCAGGCCACCTATCTTAGGTTCCCGGGCACAAAGAGAATTATGCAAGAACTCTATGCTGCAGGAGTCCATGGTCTATCAAGGAAGGTTTTCATGGACAGATTAAATAGAGGTTCTACATGAGTGCTATGATAGAGACATGACACAAAGGTACTGTGGGCGCAGAGTAGAAAGTGCCTGCATCACCTGAGAAAGTCAGACACATCTTCCTGGAAGATGTCATAGATATAGCAGCTACAGAAGCAGTTTCTAGCTGAAAGAGGTACTCCCATCAAAGGGATCCCTGAAGAACTGATACTGAGAGAGACAGATGTGTAAACCTGTAATAAATGTTTCAATGATAGTAAAACAGGATTCAGTGGGTGGATGGAGCCCATGCCAATAACCCTGAGTAATGTCGGGATGGGATGTCAGAAAATGTTTCAAGGTGAAAGATCAAAAAGTGTCAGCCAAGCAAAGAAAGTGAAAACCATCTGGGTGGGCAAAAGTGCTTGCAGAAAAAGGCACAGACCTCGGGGAACCTCACGGAGTCCAAGGCAATTGCAGTCTCTGATCCTCTGTCACAGAGCCCCCAAAGGGCTCTCAGTCTCCTTGTCAAATTGAGCCACAAACTTTCCTCTCAGTCTTACTGAGTGTTGAGGAGAGTCTTCCAAAAAACCCCAAAACATTACAGAAGCCTTTGGTGGGGGTGAGTGTAGGGACAGAGGAAGTGGTTACAGGAGAAAACAGTGTCCAGGTTTTCCTTATGAGTGACTCTGCTCATTCATCCCAGTTGTCCAGACTGAATGGAATACCTCTCCCAGGAAAGAGATAAGATTGCTTCATCTGGGGTTTCAAATGACACTATTTTTTTTTTTTATATTCAAAAAGTAGATTTTTCTCCTGGGGTCTTCACAACTGTCCCCTCCTCTCACCTTTGTGATAGTTTCTTGTTATTATTATAGAGTAGGGTTAATGCCGATCCCCAGAACTCTGGGAAGTATCTAGTTTTTACCTCCTATAGGAAGGTAGGTCCTGGATTCTCTGAATGTCCTCACTCTTAAAGTTGGGAATGGCAACTCCCTTCTTTACAAAAACAAAAGTGGCCCTTAACCCCTTTTAAGAGAATGCACATTTAGAATCTTTCTGATATTTAGGCAAATGGATGCTGCCACTATTTGGCAGCCATTTCCAAAGTGCCAACCTGCCAAACCACTGGGTATAATGTTCTCATGGCTGCACTTTGCAGAGATAGCCAGGCAGAAGTCAGTTTTGCACATGTCTGGGGATTCCTGGCAAAGCTCTCCTTCCCTCTGTGGCTTCCAGTTCTGAAACACAGTCCTACTTGAGGTTCTTGGGAAACAAACACTAGGAAAAGAATCTGGGGAAACAGGGCTTCGCCACACTTACCTTCTTCTTCTTTCCCTGTAGTCATCGTAGTGCTGTTTGTGACCCTAAGAAGGCAAAAGAAAGAGCCCCTGATTGTTTTTGAGGAGGAGGATGTCCGTGAGAACATCATCACCTATGATGATGAAGGGGGCGGGGAGGAAGACACTGAAGCCTTCGACATCGCCACCCTCCAGAACCCCGACGGTATCAATGGATTTATCCCTCGCAAAGACATCAAACCCGAGTACCAGTACATGCCTCGGCCTGGGCTCCGGCCAGCACCCAACAGCGTGGACGTGGATGACTTCATCAACACCAGAATACAGGAGGCAGATAACGACCCCACTGCACCCCCTTACGACTCCATCCAAATCTATGGTTACGAAGGCAGGGGCTCGGTGGCCGGGTCCCTGAGCTCCTTAGAGTCGGCCACCACCGACTCGGACTTGGACTATGACTATCTACAGAACTGGGGACCTCGTTTTAAGAAACTAGCGGACTTGTATGGTTCCAAAGACACTTTTGATGAAGATTCTTAACAATAACAATACAAATTTGGCCTTAAGAACTGTGTCTGGCGTTCTCAAGAATCTAGAAGATGTGTAAACAGGTATTTTTTTAAAAAATCAAGGAAAGGCTCATTTAAAACAAGCAAAGTTTTACAGAGAGGATACGTTTAATAAAACTGCAAGGACATCAAAGTGGTAAATACTGTGAAGTACCTTTTCCCACACACACACAAAAAAGGCAAATATTGAGGTTGTTTATCAACTTCGCTAGAGAAAAACCACTTGGCATACAAAATATTTAAGTGAAGAAGTCTAACGGTGAACTTACAATGAAGGGAAATTGTTTATGTGTTATGAACATCCAAGTCTTCTTCTTCTTCTTCTTCTTCTTCTTTTTTTTAATTTGTCAAAGAAGCTTCCACAAAATTTCAAAGGACAACAGTTCTGAGCTGTAATTTCGCCTTAAACTATGGACACTCTCTATGTAGTGCATTTTTAAACTTGAAATATATAATATTCAGCCAGCTTAAACCCATACAATGTATGTACAGTACAATGTACAATTATGTCTCTTGAGCATCAATCTTGTTACTGCTGATTCTTGTAAATCTTTTCGCTTCTACTTTCATCTTAAACTAATACGTGCCAGATATAACTGTCTTGTTTCAGTGAGAAGCGCCCTATTTCTATGTCATTTTTAATGTATCTATTTGTACAATTTTAAAGTTCTTATTTTAGTATACATACAAATATCAGTATTCTGACATGTAAGAAAATGTTACAGCATCACACTTATATTTTATGAACATTGTACTGTTGCTTTAATATGAGCTTCAATATAAGAAGCAACCTTTGAAATAAAAAAAAAAAGATTCTTTTTTAATTCTGGGTTTGATTCTTAACATTGAAAGAAATTAAGGATTTCTAATGATCCATTTATATTTCTAATTTAATTGTGATCTTTTAATAACCCTATTTATTATCTGTTGTAGTCTGCTGCTTTTACTGTTTATTTAAAGTCAAATATGTTTTGCAAATGTTTTTTTGGGGGGCAAAATTCTGTAAGATCATGTAAAGCATATATATATATACATATATATATATATATATATATATACATATATATATATATATATATACATATATATATTTCTTTTTTTTGTACAATTCTTGGCATTAGCCTTCCTGCTTCTCTTCACACACATCTTTTAAGAAAGGAAGATGCTAAAGATCTAGATCATTCTACGATTTTGCAATATATGTCATATAATATACATTTATCTTGTATATCAGTGATCTCATGGTTGTGAGAGACAAATCCATGGTGGAATGAAAACTATCAGGACTCTAAATGTTCAAGGTATGTATTTTATTCCCTACCCTGAGCATTTGGGAGTTGAAGGAGGAAAGAGTCAAAAATTAAATTTGCTCCACACTCCAGTGTTATTTTTCTTTATGTTAATCTTACCAGGCTATTGTAAGACTCTGACAGTTGAAATGGCTCATTTTTTTCCTCCTATAACTTTAATGTAGCTTAATGTGGCATTTTCAGTTTTGCTAAGAGAAAGGGCAAATTCACTTCCAACCCTTGTTTTAGAGTATGCTTTGGGCCATGAGCTCCAAAGGAAAGCAGAGAGCATGCTGGATTCTGAGGGTGATACCATTTGATCCGTGAGTACGCCTGCAGTCACCTGAAGTCCCCTTGGGACTTATATGATGGACATTTCACTTGCACAGTTGGGCCACAGGTCAAAAACGTAGCAATACTTGGGGGAAGGACCACACAAATCATGCTGCAAGTACTTTCCCAATTCTTCCCTAAACCCAGGGGACATGAATTTCCGTGGATTGCAGACAATTTTTAAATTGTCTTTTCCCTCCCTTACTTTATCGTGAAAGTTTGTTTTAACCTTTCCTGATATCCTGTTATATACTGTCTTTATGAACTCAGTCCAAATGCATACAAAGAGAAATGTTTTTTATGAAGTGCTCACTCCCCTTTTACTTTGCATTTAAATCAAATTGGCTGACCACTTCAATGGAATGAATTCTGTGGACAATGTCACTTTAGAATCTTTCATTTCGATGAAGGATTGCACATTCTCAATGCTTCCATAATTGCAGGTTGTGTTCATTTTTTATATAGTTTTTGTAATCCAAAGAATATTTTGCTAGATTTGCACAGATCTCCAATTGAATTTGAAATGAAGAAATAACTCAAAAGGAATATGGATAGCACTTAAACACGTTTACAGCTGTAAGTAACAAATAACCCCATCACCGTGGACGATCTTTTTTTTTTTCCTTCTAGGAATGTATTTGAAATAGAGTTGACAATGACATTTTCACATTTTTATGTCAAAGTTTTTTTTTAAAGGTTGTCTACTTTTCAGGAGTTAAAAATACTTGTTTTTCTTTTTTAAAAAAATCTTTTCCATTTTTTTACTTTAAGATTCTATTGTTTGTAGAACCCTCTTAGAAGCTTGAAAATAAAATGTCTTTCCCAACTAGTGGAGTCCTTTTTCATTTGGAATCTACAACCTTCAAAGCAATCTTGGTTTAAGTGGTCCTTCTTTCCCTCAGAACAATGTAATCACTGCTTTATGGTACTGATGAGCCTAAAAAGAGAATGCTGTTCTCTTCTTGTCTTGAATAATGTGCATTGTTTAGATTCATCATTCATCCATCCATTCATTGATGCACTCATTCATCAGCATCTTATTTTGCAGACCCTACTAGCTACCTGAGGATGCAGGCTGAATTCTGCTATCTTCATGAGCGTGGTTTAATTTTCTAAACCCTTGACTGAAACATCTACCCTGTTGTCTCATAACCAACTGTTAACTTTAAGCTCATCTACCTCCCCTGACATTGCAAGGTTGGGGGGAGGATCCAATAAGATAAAAGATGTAACAGGAGATGACAAGGTGCTGAGCATGCATGGAGGTTATGCCCACTGTGTCAACTCTGAACAGATCTTGCACTTAGCTAAGTTGCATCCCCAGGATTCCTTGCATGGTGGGGAAGGTAAGAAAGCATGTTATCACATGACTGGAGAACATTAAAAGTGCACATTCATGGTGCCCAGAGAGCATGGCTCTCTCTATCAGATAGGACCAGTCAAGGAATATCTAAATTTGTTCCTGGTAACTGCATCTTTTACCCTTTCGTGAGAACCTTACAAGACAATGAGTTGCAGGGAAGGTAGCCAGGATCTCTGAGCAGAAAAGTGGCTAAATTCATCTGACAAGCATAGATTAGAAGCATATGAGCCTAGATCCACTCCAGGAGGGCACTTGTGAAAGTCAAAATGAGATAGAATGAGGACCTGAAAGAATTCCATCAGATATAGAAAGGTTTTTCTGTTTCTGCCCTGCTTTGGCATGGTCTGGGCTGTGCTCTTCTCTGACCTGGGATATTGACACTGTGTCCTGGCTATTCCACACTTTCTAATCTATTTTCCCAGGAAGAAACCAGAGAGATATTTTTAATACACAGCTCAGATCACATGACTTCATAACTCAAACCTCTTCTCCAGCTTCCCCAAGTTGTAAAATAAATTCCATTCCCTTTACTCCATTACTTTGCATACCTACAACCAGGCAAATCTCTCCAATTCCATCTCAGTCCTGCCTACCTTCAGTGAGCTACTCCCAGCTACCTGGCCATCTTTTAGTCCCCCATACAAACAAAATGTACTCCTTTCATACCTAAAGTTGATCACCCTCGATTGGTTTTCTTCTACCAATTTTCACTCTTTAAACTGATTTTGCTTATTCACTTTTGGGGCTGGGATATGATTCACCCACCAGGAGTTGGATCTAAGAGGCAGAGACCTTGTTTTCCTGTCTTCCATTGTATGCCCACTTCTTTATACTGTGCCCCAAACCGAACAGGTACACGGTAAGCATTCACTGCATAAATGAATGAATTTTGACACAGCTCCCTTATCAGGATTTGAGGAGTGACCGGAGAATGCCTCTATGATGTTAGATTACCTTATATGAGAACTTGAGTCCATCCTGATCTTGGAGCCAGAGATTGTGATGGGAAAAGGAGAAATGGTTCAGGAGTAAGAAGCTGAATTAAATTTGAATGGACACGGGAATCAGAGATATCTGTGTGACAGCCAGAGGAAAGAGGACCTGCTGCGTAGGTCATCATATATATGGGATTGCATTCCGCTCACTGGAGAGGTAGAGATGGGAACTGAGAGAAGGAGTTGAGGGCCACAGGATGGCTGTGTTTCTTCTTAATTGGGTTTTCAAAAGACTGTTTCAGTGGTAAAGTCCCTCTGGTGTTGAAAAGTAATGCTGAGTTTAGTTTTATTAATAAAGATAATTAGTCAACATAAACCTTACCTTTGTATAACAAATGCTTTGAAAAATAAGAAGGGAATATCAATTAACTTGCTACTTCTTCTCTTCAATTAGTGAAACTTTTTGAACTCATACTATAGGGAGTCTTGTACCAGGTGGGGATAGACATCCTATTCCTATGAAAAGACAAAGTATGTGCACTGATCACCGCCTTATGCTGAAGGGCATTGTAGACTAGAGAGGTTAAGCTTCTCTACAAGGCACACACGGGAAATCGTGTCACAACTGGATGGGAAAGCATTTCATGTGTCCACCCTGGGTCAGGAGGTTTCACTTTTAAACCAAGGTTGAGGAAGCCAATGACAATGACAGCTATTCCTCACAATCAATGACCTTGCTGAGGAGTTAGGCATGAGAACTTGGAAGAGAGTGGATGATCTCCTCCCTTCACATATTCAGTGTATGACTTTCAGAAACTGTTCACCTAGCAGGATCCAGGGTCTAGTCACCTCCTAAAGACTCAGCTGCCTTCTAAGTCTAAAGTGATGCAGGGGAAAGTGTCATAGGCTGTGCTGTTGGGATTTGCATCTTATTATACTATGAATTTTGAGAATCAAATATAAAACAAACCAACTTGTCATTTTAAAGCTGTTTATATTATGTTTTATAAAGAAGTTTAATACTTTATCTTCATCATAGGATTAAAAATGTATAAAACCAGAAGGCCAGTGTCTAAAGCCCTGTCATTTCTTAGTGGATTGGAAGTGAGAATTGACTTTCCTGGTCACCATCGACTTAGAAGGAATTTCTTGTTTCCTAGTGACTTAAATAGGACTTCACTGTTCTTAATCACCTTGAGAAACAGATAGGCAGCATGTGGTCATCTCTTACAGGTTCACATAAACACACTGGTCCAAGGCTCAGCTTTAACAGAGCTCAACTCCTCAACTCAGAAGTTAAACAGTATAGCCCACATTGGGTGTGACATTCCGTACCCTCCTATGTGTAAAGTCAGGCCCCAACATTGACTAACTGTGTGATTTCAGACATGAATCTTGACCTCTCTGAATTTTGTTTTCCGCAGATGGGCAATAGAAATAACAATTCCCACTTTACCAACATGCAGTGAAGAATAAAGGAATCCATGTTTCTAGAGCCACTAACAGTTACTAGGACTTACTGGAAGGGAGAAATTATATTCAGAGTGTCTATATTATTTTTCCCATTCTGAGGTTTGAGAACAATATAAGAAAATAATTTATCACCTCATGCCTCTTGTTTCTTCTGTTTTCTTCAGAAATTAATTCACTTTCTCATCTTGCTCTGTCCTGAGCCAAAACAGAAGACAAGATATCTTAAGACAAAAGAGTTTGGTTAAGACAGAACTGAAAAACAATTTCCCCCACTTCCAAATATTAAAAAAACAAAACAACACTCTGTTCAATGGATTCACTTTGGTTGGACTAAGATACATAGCATAATGTTGGCAAAGAAATAAGTAAAACAGGTATTACGCACTTTGTTTTTCAGAAGACAAATTCACATAGCTATGAATTGTACATAATTGGATTTCAGTCATTGTGTCAACTAATATTTGAAATTTATATGAGCTTGTCAAGAACTGTAAAAACTCTGACATTCTCCAACACAAGAAATTTCATGTTACATATATTTTTGCTCATTTGTTCAAACAATGTTCAAACAGTACTCCCTTTTATTGGAGACACGAGTTTTTGAAAATATTTAGATTTGAAGACATACAATTAGAAACTACATTTTAAACCAACTCTAATGAGTTTAATTTTGCTACAATTTTTCTATCATTTAGTACTCAGGCAATTGGAAATTACTTTATGCTGTGGTAATGGTTCTCTCACTTCTCTCTTGCCCCCAAACATTAACTGGGATGCGACGGAAGTAATAGTGCTTAGAAATACAATTTTAAAATTGCTTTCTTCTATGAATTAGTAAAGAGGTGGCCAGATTGATAATGCTGACCTAACTAGTCCAGGGTCTCTAGAATTACAAATGGGCTCCCTGGAACATCTATCACTTATTTTCTGAACTTAGGATTTCCAGCATAAAATAGGAGGAGTGTAATTGGTAGGGTCAAGGATTCAGGGATGGATGGATAAGGAAAAAGGGAATGAATTCTCCCTGTTCTAAGTATTATAACATTCTAATGTTAGAAAAGTCTAAGTGAGAATTGCTCTGGGCTACCTTCTTCCATCCACCCCTCAGGTTTTGACAGTACTATCGTGATGCTCTGGTTTTAGATTTGACATGATTAGTTCTCCTACCTGAATATTCACCCAACACACTTAGAGAAAATTGGGTCCCAATTTTCTGAAGGTTGTAAGAAAAAGTGTTAAGTGACATTGAATAAAAATAAATTGAAAAGACAGAAAAGGTGATATACTGTAATTTACTCAGCAGGTAATTGTGCGTTGTTCTTGTGTTTGGAATGGACCAGTGCATTGAGCAGATCCCTATAGTGCCATCAGGTCATTGATAGGACTGGCAAGCTCTGGGATGGTCACTATTTCTGAGACTTTTCCTTGTGCATATGGTGGGGATATGTCATCTCACTGGCACGCTTCTAAGAATTCCAGAAAAGCTTGATTTAGGTCAGAAAAACATAAGTAAATGTAAAATTGGCTGCAGAAGTGAATGGCTTTGCTGGATGTATTCTGGGATTTTTCCCTAATGTCAACCAGGTCTTTCCTGCAGCTGCAAAAGATTCAGAAGACAAACTTAGACTGTAGTTTGAATTTAAGGGACACTGTGGCTTCTCTGTTGAAGGCTTTGATCCCGTCGCCCTAGCGCAGGCTTTAAGCTGCCTTGGGGGAGACTGAGATGGAGTCTGTGCTGTCCCAATTGGGACCCCAAGAGTTATCCTTGGTCAGCCCTGTGCCAGCCACTTAACTCTTATTCTCATCACAGAGATGGGGATTCCTGGATGGTCTAGGCTGCAAGGTTCAGTGTTTTCCAATTTGGGAATGTACCTTTCTGCAGAGCTGGAGGTTGTAAGAAAACGTGTTAAGTGACATTGAATAAATATAAATTTTAAAAACAGAAAAGATGATCCACTGTAATATACTAAGCAGGTAATTGTGAGTCGTTCTCTTGTGTTTGTAATCTACTCTCCTTTTCTGGTGATTTCTCCCACCACTCAGTCCAAAGCAGCCTCCCTTTCATCATGCTGTTCTTCTGTCATTCCCTGCAGACTCCATGTCACTCTCCAATTCTTTCTCCTTATAAGGATTTCTTTGTTTATGTTCAGTCAACCTATTTCCTCTCTAGAAGATCAGTTCCATGGGAAAAAAGCATTATTATTATTGTTGTTATTATTATTATTATTATTATTATTATTATTATTATTATTATTATTATTCACGGCATATCCCAGAGTCTAGCACAGAGCTCACTATATTGCAGATGTTCAGGATATAATTATTGATCCTTAGGCAATGTTTATTGCTCCTTTTAATGGAATAAATCCCAATTCAGGATAATATGTCTAAACATTGTAAAATCCTTTGTTTTTGAAAGGGAGAGAAAGTCTCACACTTGAAGTCTTTAGCAGCAAATCTGTCTACCAGGAATTCAGTAGAGAGGTTTTTCCCTCTATGTATTCATTTGAGCAGTCCCCTTCCATGCCATGTGAAAATCGTCTACTCATAGCAATCATTCTATGCTTCCTTTTATAATATGTTTGTTTTGATTAAAAAAATAAGCTATATAAAGACACCCATATATGGGAACTAGTGTTACTTGAGCATGTTGCGGATAAAAAGGTGATGTTGCATTTAGATGTGTCCTGAGAATTTGGGACACAAATAATGTCCAACCAGCCCATTTATGACTGTGGGAACTGAAGTTCCAGAAGGTAGATTAAGTTGCTTCAAGAGGCACAGGACCAAGCCAGGCATGGTGGTGCACACCTGTCAATTTAGCAGCTCAGGAGATTGAGGCAGGAGATCACAACTTCAAGGCCAGCTCAGCCACTTAGCAATATCATGTCTCACAATAAAATAAAAAGGGCTGAGGATGTAGCTAAGTGGTAAAGCATCCCTGGGTTCAATTCCAGTACTGAAAAGAAAAAAAAGAAAGTAAAGGAGGCAGAGGGAGCCGGGTACACTGGTGGTGCATGCTTGTAATCCCAGCGGCTTGCAAGGCTGAGGCAGGAGGACTGAAAATTTAAAGCCAACCTCAGCAAAAGTGAGGTGCTAAGCCACTCGGTGAGACCCTGACTCTAAATAAAATACAAAATAGGGCTGAGGATGTGGCCCAATCGTCGAGTGTCCCTGGTACCCTAACAACAACAAAAAATAAATAAAATAAAAATAAGAAAGGAAAAGAGGCAAAGGACCAAAAGTGGTTATGCTAAGAAAATATGACTCTCTTGCTTGTGACCTCTCAGTTTGGGGAAACCTGAACTCCAAAATGAGTTAGCAGGCACTGAGTCAGAACAGTTATTTTGGTTTTTGCTCTTGTTTATCTGTTCAGAGATGGGCTTGCATTTTCCTCATATCCACCATTGCTCTCCTTTAATGTCACCTCTTTAAAAGAACCTCCAGTGACCACCTTATGTAAAATATCATCCCTTTTCCCTGAGACTCTTTCTAGTCCCTTCTGTTTTATTTCCTTTACTTCACTCACCTATACCAGATAATATAATTGATGTTTTCATATTCGTTTGCAAACATGCAAACACAGACTCTACTATAATGAAAATTCCATGAGCACAGAGGTTTGTGTTGTTCACTTCTGCGCACCCAACACTTAGAACAGTTTCTGACCTATATTGTAGGCTCAATAAATAATTGTTGAACAGATGAATGAAAATAATAAGTATTATCAAAACTTGGCTCTTAAGTTTGGTTTTCACTGAGTGAGACCATTCAGTTTTCCTTTCAGTCCTACTAATTAGTAGCAATGAGGTTGTCAATCAAATGAGAATGAGAGAATATGTAGTGTAACCATGTTCTCTGCCAGCACTTAGGCATTTCAGATTCTGAAAACAGTGATGATCACCATTACGATCCCCTTTTGAGCATTTTTTTCCTGTAGGTTTTCTGGCATCCAAAATATTTTTTGTACCAAAAAGTCACAAGAGCGGCTCTGCACAAAGGGAACACAGATCAAGGTGATGCGCACAAAGAGCTAGCTCTTCCAGGCAGTTTGCTCATAGATTCGATGTGTAAATGAAAGAATTATATTGTTATATTGAGATTCGATGTGTAAATGAAAGAATTATATTGTTATATCAAGTGCTTGTATGAATATGTAACAGAAAATCACATCAATATAATGCACCAATAAAAATCGTGGAAAAATATCAAAAAAAAAAGAGGGGGGAGGGAATAAAACTACACATTCCCATTCTAATGACCAATGGGGATATGGAGAGCTTTGCCACGAAGTGACTGCAGAGTTAACATGATAGACTTTTGTTTTACCTATGGTGGGCTGTTAAACAGAGGAGTTTGAAGAAAGGCGCTAAAGCAGAGTTAGTTATTCTGCCAGACAGGAAGCACCATCTTTTCTCTGTGATGTGCAGTGAACACAAGATTCTCATCCTAAAGAATCAAGTCGGGGGATGGGGATATAGCTCAGTTGGTAGGGTGCTTGCCTCACATGCACAAGGCCCTGGGTTCAATCCCCAGCACCACAAAAACAAAACAAAACAAAACCCCACAAGAATCAAGTGGGCCATGAACTACTGTGTTCTGGGCCATTTGATATTTGTAATGAGTTCCCATTTCATTGCTCAGTATTGTGAATGTAGCTTCAAATAAAGAATATTTTCATGATTCCATGGAGTATGCTGAAATTCTTTCTTTTGTGATTTTATAGCAAAGTGATTGAAAACTCTGAAGATCCAAATATCCCATAACAATGTTGTTTGTGTGTGTACGTGTGTGTGTGTGTGTGTGTGTGTGTGTTTGTATACTAGAAATGAGTAGGAACAGGGCACTTCTTAAGGGTTATCAGTGTCCATGGTGATTATATGTCCTATTTCTTCCTGAGACCGGCCTAGTTTTTGTCTGTGGTTTTAGAGTAATTTTTAATAGTGCCACTTTCATTCTCCATAGTGACCCATTATGGATAATAATTCATGTGGTCATCTTACCAGTAATTTTAGCCCACAGTGTTGACAGTGTAATAGCTTTTCAGTGGTCCAAAGAGATTTTTCCCAACAACTTCAGAAAGGTGATTCATGTATCTTAAGAAATGAAAAGGGAGAAACACCCTTATCTCATTAATCCTGGAGAAATATTCCCACATATACAACTTTCTCCCCATCGAAGCCTTAAATTTTAGAACTATTTTTTAAAGAAAATACCCATAAGTATCTTCCCTGGGATATATAAATATTGAAAATAACACATGAATGTTGGGTTCTTATAGTTTATACAGTTTAATGATATGTATATTATATTACACTCATTATAGAAACATGTTCAATGTGTCAAAAAGTTAAAAAATTGAAAATAATTTTTAACCCTTACTCAAGTTGCTGTCCAATATTATTATATTGTATGGATGCATCACTACTTATTTAATCACTAAACTACTGAATATTTGTGAAATAAACATTTGGCTTATAATGTTAATAAACAGTATACTTGCAAACACCCAGGGAAAACTAGCAAAGTGGATCAAGTCCCTGATTTCATAAATTAAGTTCTAGTGGAGATGTCCAGATGGAAAATTAAGTACTGACATAGGTATGTAACCGAAGCCTGTAATTACCAAGGACATAGAATCAAGCAGTTATAATTACAATGGAAAATAGATGGCTTCCTCTAGTGTTAGGCATAATGTTTAAATTAATGTATCACTGCATAAAGCAATGTGTACAGTTCTGATTATTTTTTTGGATGGCTTCCAAGAAGTGAGATTCTGAGAAGCAGAATTGGGAATCAAAGCAGGTGAACAATATTTTTTGGATTTCGAACACACATTTTCAATTTCTTGTTCTTGCTTACACTTTCCCTAACAATGCACATAGCTATATATATATCAAAGCACTGGGTTTTTTTCTCATTTATTGGATTTCTGGTGAAATTTAATATTTCTTGTATTTATTAATATTCTGCAATTATCTTCCTGAGGAATTACCTTGTAATGTCCTCTGACCCCTTTTGAAGTGGGTTAGGTTATTTTTATTTTATATGTATGAGACATCCTCCTTTGTTAATATTATGAACATGATGTGTAACATTTGCAAACACATTTTCCAGTTTGATGTTTGATATTAAATTTGGTGCTTGTAATAATGTATACTAAAAAAACTGTGCCATTGAACACCTTATGATAGTTTTCTTTTTGATTTTTTCCATTCATTTTATACTAAACATTTCAAATTAATTCTATGCATATTGTGAGATGAGGGTAGAGTCTTTTCATATGCATACCTAACCTGATGCTGCTCCATATATTTAAAATACTACATTTAGTATTTATCCTTATTGAAATTATACTTAATAGGAATTGTATTAAAATGTTTATCCTTTTCCCAGTGGATTACCATGACATCTATGTCAAAAATCGATCAACCATGTAAACAGAGGTCTATTTGCAGATTCACTTTTCTGTCCTGTTGATTTATATGCCAAATATTGTATCAATTACTATAGCCTTATATACAGTTTTGAAGTTGACACATTCCTAGCTTCTAAGACACCAGCCAACCTACTTGTTGCTGCAGACAAGCTGTGGTGGAGCCAAGGAGTGGCGGAGTGGCAGCCAGTGTGGGTCTGAGCAGGACAACAAACATGGTCCATAGCCATGTGGAACCTGCCATGCAGGCATGAGTGGCTTGAGGCTCTTTGACCTAAGCTGCACTAACCTGTCACTCTTTGGTCACCAGGTCAGGGCAAGGTGGAGATGCCCACTGCAGAAGCCTGCTCCATGCAGGGCTGTAGCACAGAATTTGCAAGCATAGAACATCCTGACCTCAACCTCCTGCTTCCTGACCTGCAGGTAGAAAACCAAAGTGGGACAGACCTGAATGGAAGTAGGAATATGAATGCTGACCAATAGTGTTAGTATATTTTCAAACCCTAATTACTATTGGTTTGATCCAGTAGCATTAGTATATTTCCAAACACTAATTATTTGGACCAATCCTAGTGAACTAAGTGCTACATAAACCCCTAAACTGGCACACTCTGATGCAGGCAACCAACTATTGGGTTCCTCCCTTGCATGCAAGAGTTATATTCCTATTTGAATTCTTCAATAAATCTTATTGTCATGCTCACACCAGGCTGTGGATTTCATTCTTGCAATTCACCAAACAAGAACCGGGAAAGAAGAAATTGATGGTGAGTTGCTGGTATCTGCTGCAACACCGGAAAACATTGCCTATTGTTAAGAACTGTAACACTTCCTGGTTGTAGAGGCCAGCAACTTTATGCAGACCTCAGGCACCAGCATAAGTGAGACTCTCTAGTCTCACCTGACAACAGAAACCAGGGAATCAATTTTCATCTCAAAACTCCTGTTTCAAGGTCAGGTTGTACAAGCGTTTCACTGCCTAATTTTCAAATTTCAACCCAACTTGTATTTTAGAGATAAACCCTGCTTGGTTATTATGATATATATTGTCCTTTTAAAAATGCATGGCTACATTGGATTAGTTAAAATTTAACTGACAATTTCTGCATTGATATTAATGGAGTACAGTGGAACATTCTTTTGAAATGCCTTGTGTGCTTGTGGTATCAGGATAATTCCAGGTCTTTAAATTACTTGAGAAGTGGTCCCTCCTCATCTGTTTTGTAGGAGATCTTCTGTAGAATTTGCATTCTTTTCATTTGATTTTCTGTTAGTATACACCAGTGAAGGCATCTGGGGCTGGAGTTTTCATCATGGGAAGACTTTTACAGCAAATTCAACTTATTAACTAGATGTAATCTATATAGGTTTCTTATGTCTTGTTGGAGAATTTTGATACTTCACGTCTTTCAGGGAATTTGATTATTTCATCCATATTATTAAATTAATGGCATGAAGCTAGCAGTCCATAATATCTCCTATTTGTCTTTTAATGTCTATAGGGCTGCATTTTATTTCTGGTATGAATATTTTGTGTATTTTTAAAAATTTGTATTTCTGGTATGGGTATTTTGTATATTTTTAAAAATTTCTTCTTCAGCCTATGCAGAAATTTGTTTTAACTAGCTAATACTGTACAAACAATGCTTGATATTACTTTTTATTTCCTTGATTTTTTTTATTATTCCTTTAATATGTCTTTACTTCTACTTATACTGCATTAAATTTGGTATTCATTACTGATGGTTTTAAAACAGAAACAGGTCATTTATGTTAGACCTTACTAACATGCCGATAGATGCTGTTTTTATCAGCTTTTTAATCCTTGTTACCAAAAGACCTGACAGGAACCAATTTTGGGGTTCAGAGTCTCAGAGGTTCAGTCCATAGTCAACCTACTCCATAGCAGTAGAAGACAGAAAATAATTAAAATCAGAGCTAAATTTAATGAAATTGAAACAAAAGAAACAATTGAAAAAATTGACAAAACAAAAAGTTGGTTCTTTGAAGAATAAATAAATAAAATTGACAAGCCCTTAGCCATGCTAAGGAAGAAAAGAGAGAGTAAACTCAAATCACTAATATATGTGATGAAAAAGAAAATATCACTACAGACACTACAGAAATACAGAAGATAATTAGAAATTATTTTGAAAACTTATACTCCAATAAAATAGAAAATATTGAAAGCATCAACAAATTTCTCAAGATATAAGATTTGCCCAGATTGAATCAGGAAGATATACACAATTTAAAGAGACCAATATCAAGTCACAAAATAGAAGACACCACCAGAAGCCTACCAACCAAGAAAAGCCCAGGACCAGATGGATACACAGCTGAGTTCTACAAGACCTCTCAAGAAGAACTAATACCAATACTCTCCAATTTATTTCAGGAAATAGAAAAACAGGGAGCACTCCCAAACTCATTCTATGAGGTGAGGCCAATATCACCCTGATTCCAAAACCAGGCAAAGACATATCAAAAAAAGAAAACTTCAGACCAATCTCTCTAATGAACATAGTTGCAACAATTCTAAATAAAATTCTGGCAAATAGAATTAAAAACATATCAAAAAGATCGTGTACCACGATCAAGTGGGATTCATGCCAGGGATGCAAAGTTGGTTCAACATACAGAAATCAATAAATGTAATTCATCACATCAATAGACTTAAAGATAAGAATCATAAAATCATCTCAATAGATGCAGGAAAAGCATTTGACAAAATACAGCATCCCTTTGTGTTCAAAAACACTAGAAAAAGGTACACTGATACACTGTTGGTGGGGATGCATATTGGTGCAGCCAATATGGAATGCAGTATGGAGATTTCTTGGAAAATTGGGAATGGAACCACCATTTGACCTAACTATCCCTCTCCTCGGTCTATACCCAAAAAACAGCATACTACAGGGACACAGATACATCTGTTTATAGCAGCACAAAAAACAGCATACTACAGGGACACAGATACATCAATGTTTATAACAGCACAATTCACAATAGCTAAACTGTAGAACCAACCTAGATGCCTTTCAATAGATTAATGCATAGAAAATGTGGCATATATACACAATGGAATATTACTCGGCAATCAATAAAAGAGAACAAAATCGTGGTATTTGCAGTTAAATGGATGGAGTTAGAGAAGATAAAGCTAAGTAAAGTTAGCCAATCCCCCAAAACCAAATGCTGAATGTTTTCTTTTATATAAGGAGGGTGATTCACAGTGGGATAGGTAGAGTGAGAATGGGAGGAATAGATGAACTCTAGATAGGGCAGAGGGGTTGGAGGGGAAGGGAGGAGACATAGGATTAGAAATGATGGTGGAATATGATGCATGAAAACATGAATTGGTGTGAATATACTTTGTATAAAATCAGAGATATGAAAAATTGTGCTCTATATGTGTAATAAAAATTGTAATGCATCCTGCCGTCATCTATAAATAAAATAAATTTTAATAAGTCTATTTTACCTGCTTTCAAAATTTTGATGTGCTACTTTACCATTTTCATTTAGCTCAGAAGGTTTTATCATTTTGTGATGTGTGTGTGAATGTGTGTGTGTGTGTGTGTGTGTGTGTGTGTGTGTTTTGAACAATACTGGAGAATGGACCCAGGGCATCATGCATGACAGGCTATCATTGAGCTACCCCTTTCTGGTTTGGAATTTTTATTAATTCTTTTGTGATCAGAAAAGATATTTTTTATAATTTTTTTTTACATCTTCTGTTTTGGACAGACATTTGGTCTGCCTTGATAAATATTCCATGAATGTTTGAGAGTGTGTTTACACTGCTGTTGTTGCATGGATTTTCTACAAATATCTGGTAGTTTAAATTGGTGGATAACATTGTTCAAATCTCCTTTGTCATTATCATTTTTCTGTTTCTGGTTTTATCTGTTACTGGCAGAGAACTTCTGAAATTTCTATAATTTTGGATATCTCTATTTCTTCTTTCAGTTCTATTCATTTTCGTTTCATGTATTTTTAAATTCTATTGTTAGGTATATAACTTAGGATAGTTACAATATCTCTAGTAGTACTCTATATTTTTAGTCTATTTTTTTCTCATATGAATGTAACTGAATCTTTCTTAGTGTTTGCACAATATGTCATTTTGCATAACATTCCATTCTTTAACTTTTAAATGATATACACTTTTACTCTGAAAACTGGTTACTTGTAGACAGTAAGATCGATCACTGTTTTTCAACATTAAAATATTTCAGAAACATCACAGGTTTCTAATTATATCATGAAGACCAGTGATTTTCAATTTTCCTTCATTTTAGCATCCCTCTTAACACTCTTTTTTATATTTTTTCCTACTTTTTATTAGAGTTTTATTGTTATGTATAGTAGTTGGGCTTATCCCTAAACTCGAGCCTTCATGGAAATCTATTTCAGTTCATGATTCCACCATTTCTCCCTCTTCCCCCCCCATTCTCCTAATTTTCTCCTATTCTCCTTATTTTATGCTAATAGACTTCCTTTTGCTCATCTATTAATTTATATATTTTTTATGTTATTCTATTATTCCCTCACTTTTCTTTATTTTACTCTAGCTTCCACATATGAGAGTAAACTTTTGACCCTTGAGTTTCAGAGTTTGGCTAATTACAGTTAGCATGATAATCTCCATTTTTATCCATTTACCAGCAAATACCATAATTTTATTCTTTTTTATGGCTGAGTAGAATTCCATTTGTATTTTAGGGTGTGTTTTTCTTGGGGGGGTATCAGGAATTGAACTCAGAAGCACTCAACCACTGAGCCACATCTTCAGCCCCATGTTTTGTATTTTATTTAGAGACAGGGTCTCACTGAGTTGCTTAGTGCCTCACCATTGCTGAAGCTGGCTTTGAACTTGTGACCCTCCTGCCTCAGCCACCCAAGCTTCTGGGATTACAGATGTGCACAACTGTGCCTGGCTCCATTGTATATTTATATACCCCAGTTTCTTAATACATTCATCCATTGATAGGCATCTGGACTCATTCCATAATTTAGCTATTGCAAATTAGGCTGCTATAAACATTGATGTGGCTATATTGCTGTAGTATGCTAACTTTAGACATTTTGGGAAAATATCAGATTGGGATATGTTGGTTTCTTCCCTAGTGTTTTGAGGAATCTCCATACTACTTCCCAGAGTGGTTGTACTCATCTGCAATTCCACCAGCAATGTATATGTGTACCATTTTTTCCACAACCTTACCAACATCTATTGCTGTTTGTATTCTTGATCATTGCCATTCTGATTGCAGTGAGATGAAATGATAGTGTAGTTTTGATTTGCATTTCCCTCATTGCTATAGGTGTGGAATATTTTTTCCAATATTTGTTGACTATTTGTGATTTTTTTCCAGAAATTTATGTTTAGTTCTTTTGCCCATTGAAGAATTTGGTTATCATTATTATTATTTTTGGTGTTAAATTTTTTAGTTATTTGTATATTCTGGATATTAATACCCTAACAGACAAATGTTTGTCCAAGATTTGCTCCCATTCTGTAGGCTTTCTCTTTATTTATTTATTTATTTACTTATTTTTGCATTACAATTCTTAATACATCTTTATAACACAATGGCTTTCTATTTACATATCTTATTCATTTTCTTTTCTGTGCAAAAGCTTTTTAGTTTGATGGTATCTCATTTATTCTTGGTTTTATTTATTGCTCCTTGGGGGTCTTTTAAGGAAGTTTTTGCCAGTACCTATATGATGGAGTGTTAAAATGTTGAGAGCCACAGTTTAGTCGGAATGACTCCTGGCATTTTGCTAGAGGGAATGGTTGAAAGGTGACCCTGCTCCGGGATTAGGGCGGATCCTGCTGGGATTAGGGCTGATCCTGCTGCCTCAGGCACCCGCTACTTTGGAGTTCCCATTGAGTTCTCACAGGGTTCCAGGAGAATTGGCGTGTGGAGCCTGGTGGAGGGAGTGTATTCCCGGGAAGTGTGTGTGGAGTGCTGGTGTGGGAATAAAGAGTTGCTGTTTGAACCTACAATGCTGTGTGGCGGCTCAGTTATTTTGTGCCCAGACAGACTGCGGCATTAAAACTATATTTTCTTTTATCAGTTGCAAATTTTCTTTTCTAATTTATAAGTCTTTGAACCATTTCATTTTGTGTTTTATGCAGGGTGAGAGATGGGGTTCTAATTTCATTTTTCTACATATAGCTATCTAGTTTTCCCAGAAAAAAAAAAAAAAAATATATATATATATATATATATATATATATATATATATATTCAAAAAAAAATATATATATATATAAAGTCAGCTTTGTCAAATATCAGACAGCTAAAGTTATTTGATTTTTTTTTTTTACTTCAGCTCTGTAGCATAATTTTGGAATTTCAGATAAGATATTTTGATGCCTCCTACTTTGCTTTTCTTGCTTAGTACTACTTTGGCTATTCTGGTTCCCTTATTCTTCCAAATGAGTTTAATTATTTTTTCTAATTCTGTAAATAATGTCCCTTGCTATTTCAATGGAGATTTCATTGAATTTGTGTGTTGCTTTTTGTAATATAGCCATTTTCACAATATCGATTCTGCATAAACAAGAACTTGAGATGACTTTCCATTTTCTAAGGTCTTCTTTAATTTCTTTCTTCAGTGTTCTATACTTTTTCTTGTAGAGATCTTTTACCTCCTTTGTTAGATCAATTCCAAAGTTGATTTGTTTTGTTTTGTTTTGAGGTTATTGTCAACAGGATGTTCTTCCTGATTTCTTTCTTGGCTGAATCACTATTGGAATATAGGAAACCTATTGATTTATGTGTGTTGATTTTGTATCCTGCTACTATTGCCAAATTCATTTAGAAGTTCAAAAAGTCTTTGGATGGATTTCTTTTCTTTTTTCTTTTCTTTTCTTCTTCTTCTTTTTTTTTTTTTTTTGTCTTCTAGAAACAGTATCATGTCATTGGAAACAGAAAGTTTAACTTCTTCATTTCCTATATGTATTCCTTTGATTTTTTTTCCCTGATTGCTCTGGCTAATGTCTTGAGGACTATATTGGTTGGGAGGGGTGACAGTGGAAAATTCTGCCTTGTTCCTGAATTTACAGTACATGCTTTTAGTTTTTCTGCATTTAAAATAATGCTGGTTTTGGGTATATCATAAATAGCCTTTATGATGTTGAGGTAAGTTCCTTTGATTCCCTAGCTTCTCCAGTGTTTCTAACAGGAATGTGTTAGAGTCTGTAAACAAGTCAAGATGGCGCCTGGCATTTTGCAGAGGGAGTGGTTTGTGAAGTAACGCCAGGGAGCCATCAAGTGTGGAGATTCCTTATTGGTTGACTGCTGTATCTAGTTTATGTTAATTAAGGTAAGCTGTGTGGAATGTATATATACCCCTCCTGTCCTACCATAAACGGCTCCCACTCCTGCTGTATCAATCTACACGAGTTGCTCATCCCCCCCCCCGTTATTTTGCTGCAGCTGGACTGACGCAGATGGTGGCCCGTACGGGGAGCCCCGGGACACTTGGGGGTAAGTGACGAAAAAAAAAGCTGCCCGTCCCTAGATAAGACGGGAGCAAATCTGCTCGTCCCTAGGCAGATAGGGCGAGAGGAAAAACGGCCATTTTGAGAAAATGGAGAAGATTGATACAGTATGTTTGTGTCTTGTTTTGTCTTGAAATGTTGTATTGTCTTTGTGATGAAAATATGGAAGGGGTGAGAAGTAAATTACTAAGGGAAGAAGGCACCCCAGTGGAACCAAGAATAGTTAGGGCATGTGTTGATGGAAGCCCAGGAACTCTAGTCAGAAAGAAAAAGAAAGTTCAGAAGAAGAAGGATTATTAGGAAAAAAGTTGCAGCAAAAGGCTATTACTGAATACTTTTCGTTACAGGAGGATGCGTGAAGCCGTGCGGAGGGTGCCACATGCGAGAGCTGGTGATGGCGCAGCAAGGATTTTCCAAGCTGAGGCAGCCGGCTCTTCCCTGCCCCCCACCAGGCGAGCGGGATGCCACTGCGAGAGCCCAAATCCAGACCTGACCAGGAGGCACAGTCTCGCAGGCTCTTGCTCCCTGTGCCCAGTGGCAGTTTGAGTCCAGAACACTCCCCGGACTCTCCCTGGGGCCATTTGGGGCTGCCTGGGGACAGGACGCTGCAGCCAGAGGACGCACATGGCGCCCCTAAAGTTTGGTCATTTCCAATGTCAGTAACTACAATGGTTCTCCCACACCTGGAGGCTAATGAGTAATGATCACCATTAAGGCCTATTTCAAATGTAAAAAACCTTGAGATAATGTACTAAATTGTTCAGAAGGTTGTTTTATTAGTGCCTGCTGGAATGTTACAGGATTTTCTTTAGAATCATTGCCAGAGTTCCTGCCTTCCCAGTGCCAGTGAAGACGAGGATGGAAGAATTTCCAGTGTTGCTGAAAACCGGACAAAACTTCGGCTGAGAAACGGACAAGACTTCGGAACTGTTGCTGTTTCTGCTGCTACAGCTTAGGCTAGCTGCCTGAAGAACTTACCTGGACTGTGATTTAAGCTAGCTGCCTGTAGAACTTACCTGGACTGTGATTTATCTGGACTGTGAGTTAATCTATTGAGACACTGCTTTACCTGGACTGAGACAACAAACTGTAATCTACAACAAATTGTAACTCGGTATCTTTGCAAATGGTGTCATTGCTGGTATAATTTTTCCAAGGGCTTCTTGCATGGAGCCATCAATTGGCTTGGTATTGTGGCATTTTGTATCCTCCCCTTCTGCTTGTAGCAGATTATTTATGGTGTTGGTGTAAAAACCACTATGGTCATTATTTAAATTAAACAAAAGGGGGAAATGTTAGGGTCTGTAAACAAGTCAAGATGGCACCTGGCATTTTGCCAGAGGGAGTGGTTTGTGAAGTAACGCCAGCGAGCTATTAAGTGTGGAGATCCCTTATTGGTTTACTGCTGTATCTAGTTTATGTTAATTAAGGTAAGCTGTGTGGAATGTATATATACCCCTCCTGTCCTACAATAAATGGCTCCCACTCCTGCTATATCAATCTACACAAGATCTTTGTCACACCCCCCGCCCCCCCGGTTATTTTGCTGCAGCCTGACTGCAGCAGAATGGGTGTTAGATTGTATCAGTAGCCACTTCTGCATCTATTGAGATGATCATGTGATTTTTGTCTGTAATTCTGTTAAGTGGTGTATTACATTTATTGATTTGCATATGCTGAACCATCCTTGCATCACTGGAATGAAACCCAATTGATTACAGTGCATTATCTTTTCATGTGTCTTTGAATATGGTTTGCTAAGATTGTATGAAAGATTTTTGCCTGAAATCTGCTTTGTCAGATATGAGAATGGCTACCTCTGCTTGTTTTCTCATACTGTATGCATGGAATATTTTTTGTCATCTTTTTACCTGCAGTCTGTGAATGTCTTTGCCTGTAAGATGAGTCTCTTTTTTTATTTTTTTATTGTCGGTTGTTCAAATCATTACATAGTTCTTGGCATATCATATTTCACACTTTGATTCAAGTGGGTTATGAACTCCCATTTTTACCCCGTATACAGATTGCAGAATCACATCGGTTACACATCCACTGATTTACATATTGCCATACTAGTGTCTGTTGTATTCTGCTGCCTTTCCTATTCTCTACTATCCCCCCTTCCCTCCCCTCCCCTCCCCTCTTCTCTCTCTACCCCATCTACTGTAATTCATTTCTCCCCCTTGTTTTTTGGAAGTGAGAGGAAAGGGAAAAAAAAAAAAGATGAGACTCTTGTAAATAGCATATAGTTTGATCTTGTTTTTTGATCCATTCTGCTAAACTACATCTTTTAATGGGGTATTGAGATCAGTAACATTCAGTGTTGGAGTGAATACATGTTTGGTGTTTGTGGTTTACTGTAATTTTAGGTCTTCTGCTATGTTTTATTCTGTTTTGAATTTCATTTAGTGGATTATGCTTTTATTGAACTTCTTCTTTTGGGGAGCTTTTGGGAATGTTTTGTTGTTGTTTCTCTGTGTGAAATTTATCTTTGAGTATTCTTTGTAGTGCTGGCTTGGTGTTTATGAATTCTTTTAGTTTATTATTATTGTGAAACACATTTATTTCCCCTAAGTCGACACTGAATTTTCCTGTGTACAGCTACCTTGTTTGGCATGTTTTCTTTTAGGGATTGGAATATCTCATTCCTTGCCCTCTTTAAATATATTTCTGTGCTCACTTTTTTAATTTATTTTATTTTTTAAATAAATACATGACAGCGGAATGTATTACAATTCTTATTACACATATAGAGCACAATTTTTCATATCTCTGTTTGTATATAAAGTAGGTTGATACCCAACTTGTGTCTTCATACATGCTCTTTGTATAATGATGTCCATCATTTTCCACCATCCTTGCTAATCCCCTGTCTTCTCCCTTTTTCTCCCTCCCCTCTTCCCTATCTAGAATTCATCTATTCCTCCCATGTGTCATTTCCCTACCCCACTATGAATCAGCCTCCTTTTATCAAAGAAAACATTTGGCATTTGTTTTTTTGGGATTGTCTAACGTCACTTAGCATTATCTTCTCCAACTCCATCTATTTACTTGCAAATGCCATGATTTTATTCTTTTTTATTGCTGAGTAAAATTCCATTGTGTATATATGCCACATTTCTTTTTGTCCATTCATCCACTGAAGGACATCTAGGTTGGTTCCACAGTTTAGCTATTGTGAATTGTGCTGCTATAAACATTGAGGTGGCTGTGTCCCTGTAGTGTGCTGTTTTTAAGTTCTTTGAGTATAGACTGAGGAGAGGGATATCTGGGTCAAATGGTGGTTTCATTCCCAGATTTTCAAGAAATTTCCATACTGCTTTCCAAATTGGCTATATCAATTTTCAGTCCCACCAACAATGTATGACTGTACCTTTTCTCCCACATTCTCGCCAACACTTATTGCTGTTTGTCTTCTTATTAGCTACCATTCTGACTGGAGTGGGATGATATCTTAGAGTAGTCTTGATTTGCATTTCTCTGTTTGCTAGAGATGATGAGTGTTTTTTCATATATTTGTTGATTGATTGTACGTCCTCTTCTGAGAAGTGTCTGTTCAGGTCCTTGGCCCATTTGTTGATTGGGTTGTTTGTTTGTTCAGTGTTTAGCTTTTTGAGTTCTTTATATACCCTAGAGATTAGTGCTATATCTGATGTGTGAGGGGTAAAGATTTGCTCCCAGGATGTAGGCTCTCAGTTCACCCCACAGATTGTTTCTTTTGCTGAGAAGAAACTTTTTAGTTTGATTCCATCCCATTTATTGATTCTTGGTTTTAATTCTTGAGCTAAATAGGGGTCTTATTAAGGAAGTTGGGGCCTAATCCCACAGGATAGAGATTAGGGCCTACTTTTTCTTCTATTAGACACAGAATCTATGGTTTAATTCCTAGGTCCTTGATCCATTTTGAGTTAAGTTTTGTGCATGGTGAGAGATAGGGATTTAATTTTATTTTATCGCATGTGAATTTTCAGTTTCCCAGTAACATTTGTTGAAAATGCTATCCTTTCTCCAGTGTATGTTTTTGGCACTATTGTCTAATATAAGATAATTGTAATTTTGTCGGTTCATTTCTGTGTTTTCTATTCTGTACCATTGGTCTACCAGTCTGTTTTGGTGCCAATACCATGCTGTTTTTGTTACTATTGCTCTGTAGTATAGTTTGAGGTCTGGTAAGCCATGCCACTTGCTTCACTCTTCCTGCTAAGAATTGCTTTAGCTATTCTGGGTCTCTTATTTTTCCAGATGAATTTCATGATTGCTTTTTCTATTTCTATGTGGAATGCCATTGGGATTTTGATCGGAATTGCATTAAATTTGTATATTGCTTTTGGTAGTATGGTCATTTTGATAATTAATTCTGCCTATCCAAGAGCAAGGTAGATCTTTCCATTTTCTAAGGTCTTCTTTGATTTCTCTCTTTAGGGTTCTATAGTTTTCATTGTATAGATCTTTCACCTCTTTTGTTGATTCCCAAGTATCTTTTTTTTTTTTTTTGGAGGTTATTGTGAATAGGGTCATTTTCCTCATTTCCTTCTCAGAAGCTTTGTCACTGAAATACAAAAATGCCTTTGATTTGTGGGTATTGATTTTATATCCTGCTACTATGCTGAATTCATTTACTAGATCTAGAAATTTTCTGGTGGAGTTTTTTGGGCTTTCTAACTATCGAATCATGTCATCAGCAAATAGTGCTAATTTAAGTTCTTCTTTTCCTATACATATCCATTTTATTTCTTTCGTCTAATTGCTCTGGTCAGTGTTTCAAGAACTATGTTGAATGGAAGTGGTGATAGAGGGCATCCCTGTCTTGTTCCAGTTTTTATAGGGAATGCCTTCAATTTTTCTCTGTTTAGAATGATGTTGGCCTGAGGCTTAGCGTACACAGCCTTTACCATGTTATGTTCAAAACACTAGTTTTTCTAGTGTTTTGAACATAAAGGGGTGCTATATTTTGTCAAATGCTTTTTCTGTGTCTATTGAGATGATCATATGATTCTTTAAGTCAATTGATATGATCAATTACATTTATTGATTTCCATATGTTGAACCAACCTTGCATCCCTGAGATGAATCCCTCTTGATCATGGTGCACAATCTTGTTGATAAGTTTTTGTGTTCAATTTGCCAGAGTTTTATTGAGAATTTTTGCATCTATGTTCATTAGAGATATTGGTCTGAAGTTTTCTATTTTTGATGTGTCTTTGCCTGGTTTTGGGATCAGGGTCATAGAATGAGTTTGGGTGTGCTCCCTCTTTTTCTATTTCCTAAAATAAATTGAAGAGTATTGGTATTAGTTCTTCTTTAAAGATCTTGTAGAACTCGGCTGTGTATCCATCTGGTCCTGGGCTTTTCTTGGTTGGTAATCTTTTGATGGCTTCTTCTATTTTCTCACTTGATATTTGTCTATTTAAGTTGTATATATCTTCTTGACTCAACCTGGGCATATCATATGACTTAAGAAATTTGCCAATGCCTTCAATGTCTTATATTTTATTGGAGTATAATTTTTCAAAATAAATTTCTAATCATCCTCTGTATTTCTGTAGTGTCTTTTGTGATATTACATTTTTCATCACGTATGCTGATAATTTGAATTCTCTCTCTCCTTCTTTTCATTAGTGTGGCTAAGGGTCTGTATATTTTATTTATTTTTTCAAAGAACCAACTTATTGTTTTGTCATTTTTTTCAATTGTTTCTTTTGTTTTGATTTCATTGATTTCAGCTCTAATTTTAATTATTTCTTGCCTTCTACTGCTTTTGATGTTGGTTTGTTCTTCTTTTTCGTGAGCCTTGAGATGTACTGTGATGTCATTTATTTGTTGACTTTTCGTCTTTTAAGGAATAAACTCCATGCAATGAATTTTCCTCTTAGTACTGCTTTCATAGTGCTCAGAGATTTTGATATGTTGTGTCTATGTTCTCATTTACCTCTAGGAATTTTTTAACTTCCTCCTTGATGTTTTCTTTGACCCATTGTTCATTCAGTAGCATATTGTTTAGTCACCAGGTGATGGAGAAATTGTTATTTTTTATTTTGTCATTGATTTCCAATTTCATTCCATTATAATCTGATAAAATTCATGGTAGTATCTCTACTTTTTTGTATTTCTAAGAGTTGTTTTTTGGCATAGTATATAGTCTATTTTAAAGAAGGATCCCTGTGCTCCTGAGAAGAAAGTGTATCTGCTTGATGCAGGTTGAAATATTCTATACATGTCAGTTAAGTCTAAGTTATTGATTGTGTTATGGAGTCCTATAGTTTCTTTATTGAACTTTTGTTTGGAAGATCTCTCCAGTGATGAGATAGATGTGTTAAAGTCACCCATGATTATTGTGTTGTGGTCAATTTGACTCTCAAACTTGAGAAGAGTTTGTTTGATGAACATAGCTGCACCATTGTTTGGGGCATATATATTTATGATTGTTATGTCTTGTTGGTGTATGGTTCCCTTGAGCAGTATGTAGTGTCCTTCTTTATCCCTTTTGATTAACCTTGGCTTGAAGTCTACTTTATTTGATATAAGTATGGAAACCCCTGCTTGCTTCCACTGTCCATGTAAGTGGGCTTTAAGATGAAGTGTGATTTGTCTCAACCTTTCACCTTCAGTCTGTGTATGTCTTTTTCTATCAGATCAGTCTCCTGGAGGCAGCATATTGTTGGGTCTTTTTTTTTTAATCCAATCTGGTAGCCTATGTCTTTTGATTGATGAGTTTAAGCCATTAACATTTAGGGTTATGATTGAGACATGGTTTGTTTTTCCATCCATATTTGCTTATTTTTGTTATTTTACTTGAACTGATTTTTCTCTTAGATTAGTTTTTTCCTTTAGTGTACTACGTCCCTCTGCTGATTTTTATTGCTGCTTTTAATTTCCTCTTCATGAAATAATTTGCCAAGGATGTTCTATAGTGCCAGTTTTCTGGCTATAAATTTTTTTAATTTTTGTTTATCATGGAAGGTTTTTATTTCATCTTCAAATCTGAAGCTTAATTTTGCTGGATTCATGATTTTTGGTTGGCACCCATTATCTTTCAGAGCCTGATATATGTTGTTCCAGAATCTTCTAGCTTTCAGGGTCTGTGTTGAAAAATCTGCCTTTATCCTAATTGGTTTCCCCTTATATGTAATCTGATTCCTTTCTCTTATGGCTTTTAAAATTGACTCCTTATTCTGTATTATATACAGAATAAGGAGTCAATTTTATGTCATTATAATGTGCCTTGGTGTGGGTCTGTTGTGATTTTGTACATTTGGCATCCTGTAGGCTTCTTGAATTTGGATTTCCAATTCATTCTTCATGTCTGAAAAGTGTTCTGATATTATTTCATTGAATAGATTGTTCATTCCTTTGATTTGAAGCTTTATGCCTTCCTCTATCCCAATTACTCTTAAATTTGGTCTTTTTATGCTATCCCGTATTTGTTGAATGTTCTGCTCCTGGTTTCTTATCATTTTTGCTGTGTGGTCTATGTTCTTTTCAAGATGATTTATTTCATCTCATTGTCTGATGTCCTATCTTCTCAGTGGTCTACTCTGTTGGTGAAGCTTTCATTTGAGTTTTTAATTTGGTTTATTATTTCTTTCATTTCAAGGACTTTTTTTTTATATAACCTCTATTTCCTTGTTGAGGTGATCTTTTGCTTCTTGGATTTGTTTATGTAGCTCATTGTTGAATGATCTTTCACTGCCTGTATTTGTTCTCTTATGTCTTCTTTGGGATCCCAAATCATTTTAACCATGTATATCCTGAAATCTTTCTCTGTCATTTCTTTTTCTGCCATAGCTACCAATTCTTCTAATGATGTGTTGTCCTGATTGTTTGTGGTATTTTCTTCCTTTGTCTTTTCATGTTGCTCATGTGTCTTCCTTTCCAGATCTATGGATCTGGTGTGTTATTGTTTTTACCCTATAGATTTGTAGTGCTCTTATAGGGTTCCAAGATCTCTCCTTTGTGGGGAAGAACAATGTTAACAGATCCCAATATCAACAATACATCACCTATGAACAAATTGCTCTTATTAAGACATTTACAGTTTAGTTTTAATGTCCAAAAATGTTGGATTCAATTATTATTTAAAATATAATCAGTAGTTTTATAAAAAGGTTTATAGTTTCTGGTAGTGACAATGAACTGGGATTCAGGTGTAGGACGATATGTTGAGGGGAGGAGATGTGAGGGTATATAGTTAATATATCTTAGGAAATGTGAAGGAGAATTCTAGTGAAGAGGGTTAGTAGCAGGAGAATAGATAGCAGGTAATTTGGGGTAGACAATTATGTGGGAAGTTAGTAGAGTACATAAAACAAACACACGTTTTTAAAAAAATACAGGATGTTAAAATAGTATAATTTGGAGGGTGAAGGAAAAAGAAAGAGAAAAAAGGTAAAGAATGAAAGAAAAAGGAGAATAGAAAGAAAAAGAGAAAAAAGGAAAAAGAAGAAAAAAGAAAAAAAGGGCTTATGCAATTCCTCTATATTATATTGTTAAAGTGACTCAGTCCTCACAGTCTTATTTCATGCAAAGTTGTTGATTTTACATATGTTTGGGATGTGAGGTCCAGAGGATAGAAGGGTGGAAAAGAAAGAAGAGAAAAAAAAATACTCTTAGAGATCCATTTCTTTCTCTTCTCTTCTAGTAGGTGGGTTGTCTCATCCATAGGTGTCTCTGCCCTCAGGATGGTGTGGGTAACCAGGGTGTGAAGACTAGACCTGGTGTGGAGTGTCTGGAAGTGGGGAAATAGCACTTCACAGGTCTCTTTTGTGACCACTCTTCTGATTTGAGCCCCTGGTATTGTCTCCCTCTCTTGCTTGGAGATTTCCCAAATCCTGATCTCTCTGTTATGCTCTAGACCTTCGTCCCTTCCCCTCAGGTCCCAACTGCGGGACCTCTCACCCCCAGGACCACACCAGGTGGGAGGCACCCTGTTTGCACTGCACTCCTGTCCAGCTGAGAGTGATCTTGTGTTGGGTGGCCACTGTGCCCAGTTAACTTCGTTGGGGAGGGGGAGGAATTGGAAACCAGGTACCTGCTCAAATGGTGATCTGATCTGATGGCCACACCCACCACAAAATGGCGAGGAAGCTTTTCCAAGATGGAGTCTGTCTGCTTCGAGCACCAGAGTGTCTGGTAGGTGGGGGGAGCTGGGCGATGGCCTTGTGCTGTGGGTAGGTAGCAGCCGAGTGACCTGCGTGGGAGCGGCACAGTTTGGAGTTCCGCAGAGGTGCTGGGAGGTGTTTCTACTGAGCCACTTGTGAGCCGTGTGTGAGATAGGACTGCGGGCTTTGGGTCCGGAGTCCAGAGACTTACTCAAGCCCAGAGGCTCTGGTTTCTGAGCGGGTGGTCACAGTGCTGGTGATTTCTGTGAAAACCCACTGGCCCTTGGAGATCCGATCTGGGAACTGCCACACCTAATAAGGAGAGAATGTTGAGCCAAGATGATGGCAGTCTGCTCTCAGCACCAGGGTGTCTAGTGAGGTTGGGGGAGCTGAGTGATGGCATTGTGCTGTGGATAGGTAGCAGCTGAGTGACCTGCATGGGAGCGGAACGAAGTCTTGGCTGCCTGCAGATGTGTTGATAGGAGATTCTGCTAAGGTGCTTGCTGAGTCTTGCTTGGACTGGAACTTAGGGCTTTGGGTCCTGCTCCAACACTGAGTCCCAGAGCTTTGCGCAGGGTCACAGCGCTGGTGATTTCTGCAGAGAGCAGCTGTATAGTGGGTCCTCTAACACTCTCAGAGATGCAGTATTCCAACTAGGGGAGATCTGGATCACAAAGCAACACAGAATGCTGCCTCCCTCTGGTCCGCCATCGTGAAACCCCTTCCTGGCCTTCTTGATATTAGGGCCTAAACTGAGAAATCAGAAGTGAGCCTTGTTGGTTTGCCTCTAAATATGAACTGATATTTCTCACTTGTGGCTTTTAATATTCTTTCCTTATTTTCTGTGCTTGGAATTTTGATTGTGATATGCCTTTTCAAGCTTCTCATTTGACTAGGTCTATTTGGAGTTTTGCAATTCTTCTGTATGTGAATATCTGTCTCCTTTCTGATATGGGAAAAGTTTTCCATAACTATTTCATTGAAAATATTCTTCATGCCTTTAGTTTGTATCTCCATGTTTCCTTTACCCCAATGATTCTAAGATTTGGTATTTTGTTATTGTTCCAGAGTTCTATAATTTTTTCTTATATTATGTTCTATGTACTCAAGATCATATAACCCATCTTTAAGGCCTGAAATTCTGTCTTCAAGGACTGAGGTTCTATTTTCTACACAATCTAATCGGTTAGTTATGCTTTCAAGTGAGTTTTTAATTTGCTCAATTATGCCTTTCATTTCTAGTTCTTCTTGGTTTCTTTTAACTGTTTCCATTTTTTATTAAAATGGTCTTTCATCTTCTGTAATTTCTCCCTTATTTCTCTCCTCAAATCGTTTTTGAGTTTATTGAACATTTTAAGAATCCTCTTTTATAATCTTTATCTGGCCTTTCATCCACCTCACTATCAGTGGGATCCTGGGGATTTTGGATTTGGGAGGGGGTATTTTTATTAACCCCTTCCTCTTTTTATGCTGCTCTCTGAGCTGCCAGTTGGAGCAGACCAAGATTGAAGTTTTTTGATGTACGACTCAGCTTTCCTTCTCACAGTATAAAGTGAGATAGGTGAGAACTTACAGTCAATTGATGTCTTGACCATTTGGACCCGTTCAGTGTACTTCTAGGATAAGACTTCTCAGTTTTCTGTGAGTTCTGGTAGGTGGGGCTGAGGTCTAATCAGGTCTCAAGGGCTCTGTTGGGTGGTGTCAGCTTGGGAGAATAGATTGACCTGTCCCTAGGTCTAGACAGTAGCTTGCAGGTCCATTTCTGAGGAGCCTCCCAAGAAATTGAATCAGCTAATCCTCTACTCACTGCTACCTAGGAGCACACCTTCCTGGGCTTAGTCCCTGATTGTTTTCACCGCTGCCTGCTCATATCACTACAGCTGCTCACATTATCTTCCAGGCACATAGGAGAATGGGGTCAGGCTCCCCTTCATCCTTCCATTTCCAATGCCAGTTTCAAATACATTCCATCAGGCCCAGCCTGGGTCACTTGATAGGGACCTGCCAGGATATTGTGGAAATTTGTTTGTTTGTTTGTTTTTTCTGATCTCCTGGGTTCTATAGTCACTGTAGCAGCTTTCACCCCAAAATGGCTTCCACTGCAGCCCTCCCAGGCCAGTTGAGATACTGAGCATGCTTTTTAAGTACTCAAGAGCACTTTAAAAAAATTGATTCCAATTTGTTATATGTGACAGAAGAAGGCATTTTAATTCATGTTACACAGATAGAGCACAGTTTATCTCTGATTGTACACAATGTAGAGTCACACCAGTTGTGTCTTCCTACATGTACTTAGAGTAATGATGTCCATCTCATTCCACTTCTTTTCCTACTCCCACTCCCCCTCTCTTCCCCTCCCTCCCCTTTGCCCTAGCTAGAGTTCATCTATTCCTCCCTTGCTCCCCCTACATCCCCATTATGAATCAGCATCCTTATATCAGAGAAAACATTCGCCATTTGTTTTTTGGGGATTGAATAACTTCACTTAGTCTGATATTCTCCAACTCTATCCATGTAAGCACCAGAACATTTTTTTTGTCAAGTAGCAGTGTGCTGTGTCATCTCTGGATCAGCTAAGACTAGGCAGAATTTTTCACCTTAGTTTTCTCAATACCAAGACCGTGTCCCCCTCCCTCTGTCTGTGGTGAATCTGCCTCAGTAGGTCAGCTCCAGTGCATTCTTTCTTCTTTGTTTATTGTACCCACATTTATGAGTCTCTAAACTGTGTTGGTGTCCAGTGTTAAAATTTACTGAAATCTCTCTTTCACCCACCTCACTAAAAAGCTGTCTACACGCTGCTTTGGTCCCAGGCCATGGTATAGTTTGGAATGCAGCTTTTTCTACTCTTCAAATCTTCTTGCTTTGTGCACTCAAAAAAATAATGAGGACCTCAAAAAGCTCTTGTAGCTGTTCACTATATGCATTTATTATTATTACCTTTGTTTTTCATAATTGGAAAAATTAAATATATATTTATCAATTAATTTTAGACTAAAGATGAAAATTCTGTTACAATTCGTGTGGACATTTTTGTATCTAGAGATAATCAACAAAAGCCTTTCTTTATTATCTCATTAAAATATTCCCTTCAGGTCCTCAGTCAAACCTGTCACATTTGGAGAAAATACTGACTCTCAGGGCTCAGCTGTCGGTGGACAGAACATCCTATTTTGAGCGCACCCCAGCTCCTGCTCCTCTGACGTAGGTACAATCCCTTCAGATCCTGCTGAAGAGTCACCTGTGGGTCAGCCCTGTCAGATGGACATCTCACCTCTTTGTCTTAGCTAAGAGTAGAAATGCAACATCAAATGCCTTCCTGCTCACTCTCATTATCTCTTCATTGGATTTAATCTTTCATAAAAAGACTTTGAAATGCTATTTGACTTCAGGCTATGTCTACTTTCTGCAGGGCAAATATCCTGCAGGCTAGAAACAGAAAACATCCTGGCAGCCTTTTTAAAATGGAAGAGAGTACAGCAGAAAATATAAGGATAATCAGCTCCATTAGTACTTAACAAAAGTATTGTGCTATGTCATCTAATAGAGGAGAGGGTCAGACAAAAAGCCACTTTTTTATGATAAAAGTTGCTTTTTTGTACCAGAGATTGAACCTACGGGTGCTTAACCACTGAGCAACACTCCTAGCTCTTTTTTAAATATTTTATTTAGAGACAGGGCCTCACTGAGTTGCTTAGGGGCTTGATAAATTGCTGAGGCTGGCTTTGAACTTGCAATCCTCCTGCTTTAGTTTCCTGAGCCTCTGAGATTATAGTCATTCCCTACTATGACCAGCACTATTAAAATCTATTAATCTACATGTATACACACACATATTTACAGTTAAAATTATAAACAGGTATATAGGCATAAGTAGTAAGTATAAAACTCTTAAAGCAGGAAGTTGGAAAGAGATTTTCAGACTGATGAAAGGTGCACATATTTTATATAGTTCATCAAGGAAACTCTTGGTGAAATGGGGATACTGGAGATATTAGAGTGACTACCTGAGTGGGGTCCTGGTGTAGGAATATTTCAGGTGGTAACAGCAAGCAAAAAAAGATGAACTGAACTAGATAGACAAAAGAAAAAGAAGGTGAAATACTTTTAGGAAATACAGAAGAAAAAGGGTCCAGATTTTTGACATCCAAATGGCTCCTAGGAATCCATAGGCAATAATAGAGAAATGAGTAAAAAAGGTGAACCAACTTAAAAAAATGTAAGTTTAACTGGCCAGCAGCAATATGTCATCATCAAATAATACTAAAAAATATACATACTAAACTAAGGTAGCATTTCAACTCATAAATTTCAATGAAACCAAAATAAAAATAAACAAAAAATGTTAAAATTATAATACTAGTGATGGCAAGAATTCAGAGAGATGATCAATTGAATGTTTTGATGACAGAAGTATAAATTGGTATGTTTATTTGGAAAATCAATTTAGCAATGTGTATCAAGAGACAAATTGTTACAAAAGTAGTCATTCTTACCCCTAAGAATCTATCCACTCAAGGATGTAATTCAAATATGGAAAAATATCTACCACTGTATATCAGAAGCAAATCCAGTAATTGTGGCACATTCTCACCATGGATTAATATTTACATTTTAAAAGTGATAATTCAAAATTGATTTAGTAATATGGTGACATAGAGAAAGCTAATGATGTATTGCTAAGTGGAAATAGGTTAAGTCCATAGAGAGCATCACAGTATAGACATGTATCTGGAATATAGTTTAGGTTTATAAACTGCTCATATGTGTACATGTGCATATTCTCTTGTTTAAATATTTTTAGTTGTTAATGGACACACTTATTTATTTATATATTTATTTATGTGATGCTGAGGATTGATCCCAGGGCTTCGTATGTGCTAGGCAAGTGCTCTACCACTGAGCTAAAACTCCAGCTCCTACAAGTGTATATTCTTGTGAGTATTTGTGATTATGTCCCCTGCAGGTGGAAGAAATGACAAACTCTGACACACACACACACACACACACGCACACACACACAAGATGTATAAATGTGCATATATATCATCTATCTATCTATCTATCTGTATATCTTTATACAAAGACAGGAGAAAGATTGGTTGGTTCCTTTCACTGTGGTAGCTTAGAAGTCCAAAATCTGTTGGGTAGGCTGGCAGCCTGGAGACCCTGGAAAGAATTGCAAGAAGAGGCCAACTACTGGCAAGTTGTTTCTTCTTCCTGGGAGTCTAGTCTTTTTTTAGTACGGTCTTGAACTGACTGGATGAGACCCATGCACATTGTAGAGTATCATGTCCTTCACTCAATATCTATAGATGTAGATTTTTTCTTTGCCTTAAAAAATATTATTGTCTATATTTAAGGTATATAACATGATGGTTTGAAAGGCATATATAGAGTTAAATGATTACTATGGTCAAATTTTAGATACTCATCACCTTCCATAACTATACGTGTGTGTTGGGGGAGGGTAGTTTTAGCACCTAAAATTTATTCTCTCATCAATTTTTTGGTAGAAAATATAGTATTATGAACTATCATCTGTACATTGCATTTTTAGATGTAGTTGTCCTACCTAAGTGCAAACTTCTGCCATTTGACTACATTTTCCTTTTTCCTCCCCATTCCCACAGGGTAACCACTATTCTCTTGTGTTTCTTCTGCATGTTTTCTTTTTAAATTCCATGTAAAGTGAGATCATTTTGTATTTTTCTTCTTATATCTCCTTTCACCTTGTATAATGTTCATCCAGGTTCATTCATATTTTCAAATGGTAGTGTCTCCTTTTTAAAGTCTGAATAATATTCCATACTGGTACATTTCACAATTTCTTTACGCATTCATCTGTGTATGGACACTTAGAATGATTCCATATCTTTGGTCTTTTTTTTTTTTTGGTACCAGGGATTGAACCCAAAGGTACTTAACCACTGAGCCACATCCCTAACCCTTTTTATATTTTATTTTGCTTTGAGAAAGGGTCTCACTATATTGCTTAGGGCCTCTCTAACTTGATAAGGCTGGCTTTGAATTGGTAATCCTCCTGCCTCAGCTTCCCAAGCTGCTGGAATTGTAGGCATGCACCATAGTGCTCAGCCATATCTTGGCTCTTTTGAATAATTGTCATGAATATAGGACTGCAAATATCTCTATCAGGTGCTGGTGTAATTTCCTTTTGATATGTACTCAACAGAGGGATGTTAGGTCATGTAGAGTTTTTATTTTTAATTATCTGAGGATTCTCCATACTATTTTCCATAATGACAATACAAATTTACATTTTTATCAATAGTGTATGTTTTCCCTTTTCTCTATATCCTAGACAACACATTTTTTATAATAGCCATTTTAACAGTTATGATATCTCATTGTTATTTTTAATTTGCATTTCCTTGATGATTAATGATGGCCATTTATGTGTGTTCTTTTGGGAAATGTCTATTAAAGTCCTTTGCCAATTTTAAAAATAGAATTGTTTGCTTGCTATTGAGTTACATGAATTTCTTATATATTTTGGATATTAACTCCTTATCAGATCTGCAAATATATCAGGTTTGCAAATATTCTGTCCCAATCCACAGATTGCTTTTTAATTTTGTTGATGGTTGTTGGAAAAAAAAATTAGTTGATTTCTCAACAATTGTTTATTTTTGCTTTGGTTGTCTATATTGTTAGTTTGATGTCCAAAAGTTCAATGTCATGGTCAATGTCAAGAGGCTTTCCTGCTGTGTTTTCTTCTAGAAAGTTTAAAGATTCAATTGTTTTATTCTTATATCCTCAATTCATTCTGAGTTGATTTTCATGTGTGATGTCAGATAAGGACTCAAATTCATTATTTTCAATGTAGGTTTTTAGTTATCCCATTGGCATTTTATTGAAGAGACTCTCCCTCCTCATTTGGGTCTTCTTGGTGACTTCTTGAACTTCAGTTGACTATACATGCTTGAGTTTCTGAGCTCTCTATTCTGCTCCATCATTCTCTGTGTCAATTTTTAGGCCAGTACAAAACTGTTTGGTTATATATATACACCACACACACACACACACACACACACACTCAGATGCACAAACATACACACATACATCTATACATACTTACTGTAATTATGTCTTTTCTAATCTGAAATCAGGAAGAATGATGCCTCTTTGTTTTTCTTTTTCAAGACTGTTTTGATTTTGGAGTCTTTTGTGGCTCCATTTGGATTCTGGAATTTTATTTTTCTACTTCAGAGAAAAGTGCCATTGGAATTTTGATAGGAAAAGCCCAGATGAGTATATCCACAATAGTAATTATTTCAATCCACAAACAAAGGAAATCTTCCTATTGGTTTATGACTGATCTCTAGATACAAAAATGTACGCATGAATTGTAACAGGGTTTCCACCATTAGTCTAAAATTAATTGATAAATACATATTTAATTTTTTCAATTATAAAAAACAAAGATATAAAGATATATAGCATATAGAGCATCTAGTGAACAGCTACAAGGGCTTTTTGAGGTCCTCATCATTTTCTTTCTTCAGTGTTTTATAGTATTCTGGGTACAGATCTTTCACTTCCCTGGTCAAATTTATTTTAAGTATTTTATTTCATTTGTTATTTATTTATTTATTTAATTGTTTTATTTTTATTTTGCTACTGTAAATAGGACTCTTGATTTCTTTTTCAGATAGGTCACTATTGGTATAAAGAAACTGAATGTTGATCACAACTAAAACATATATTCACAGAAACATCTAGAATAATTTTTGATCAAATATCTGGGCCCTAACAGCCTAGCCAAGTAGACACCTAAAACTATCAGTCGTGAACGGCTCCAGGTTTACATTATTCTCTGTCTCCAAACTGCAGAGAACAAGAAGACCACCCTTTTTTTAATGGTTCCATCACAACCCAAGAGAGTCACCCATAGGGTGGCATCCATGGAGATCCCTGAGTCAGTCTCAGTGAACAGGGATTGGACTATTATTGTTGTATGAGCCTAAATCCCACAAAGCATGGGAGGAGTGGCTGCCTCAATTGTACCATATAGAATTGGTAACTTAGAGAACAGCTGTACAGGGAGAAGGAGGACAAAATTGGCACCTTGGGGGGATAGAAATTCTGACATTTTTACTGCAACATTACTCTAGCCAACCTGAATAGAGATTTCAATATGGCACTGATATCTTCTTTTTATAATCTCTTTATTTTCCAAGCAAAACCCCTTATTTGTACAAAAGGAAGAAAAATAAAATAGATTCCTGTCATGCCAGGTTCACACCAGGACTATAGAATTTTTTCTAGATATAAACACCCCAGTTGTCAAAAAGCACTGACAAAGTGACATCTATCTAAATGGTAAAGAGCTTTAAAACCATTTTACAAGGGTAAGAGTCAAACATCAAGGTCTTGTTAATTCAGAAAATAGAGTTGTCTGGATGCCCTGAGTATAGCACTAACGAAAACACCAGAGATTATCCTGTGCCATGGAGTTAGGCTACCTCCCCGTGGTCCCAGAGGGATTGTTGGTGAGAGTGATAAGGAGAAAAGTATTCTCAGTGTAAGGAAAGACTATGCAATTTAAGTTTTTGGAAGGCAACAAGCTTCCTCTAACTTGTGACTTTTAAGAGATGTTATAGAACCTCTGTGTAAGGGTTCTTCTTTTTTTTTTGAATACATATCAGGGTTCATCATGTTTTGTATTTTTTCCAATCCAAAATATTCTCACCAAACCCAGCAATATCTAGGCTACATGGATTATTAAAAGGCTTGAGTGTCAGTTTTTTTCAATGTAACAATGAATATGTCAATGTAGATCCATTTGAGGAAAATTCAGTTTTTTTCAGCTAAAAAAAATGGGTTGATAATATCTGAATATTCAATACTTTGACTTTCTGCTTCTCTCGCAGAACACATTTGTTAACTCACCTTGCATTGTCAGGAGGTATTGCTCCCTTTTGCAAAGTATAGAAAATGGAGATATTTGAAAGTTAATTTCAAATTGGTTTTGCCCATTAGGACTACACCTATAGGTCCTTAACGATGTCATCATCTAATGATGTGGAGCGGAAGCAACACAGTTATATTGTTGATATAAATGATAATTTCTCATGGATTTAACTTTCAGATTTTTTAAAAACACATGCCTCCAAGTCCTTATATTTGAGTGCTAAACTCAAATTTATGTTTTAGAATGAGGACTCTGAGGCAAGAAAGTAATTGAAGGAAAAGAAAACAAAAATCAATTTGTAATATATAAAAACTGTTAAAAATCAATCTGACAAGAAGGGACTTTGCATCTTAAGAGTTTCTTGTTTTATAAGTTAAGGTGGCCAAGTATTGGCAATTTCAATATAATAATAATAATAATAATAATAAGTAGGAAGAGATAAAGATGAATGGAAAATGAAAAAAAATTAAATGTTAATGGTTAAATAAAATTATAAATAATTTTTAAAGAGAAAATAAGATCATGAACATGTGAATCAAATCTGGGTTGAAAATCTCAATTGTAATGAAAATGTCTATACGCAAAATGATTCATATGCTATAACTTATACAAAATTCATTTGAAAGGAAAAGATTTTGATGTAAAATTTAAAATTACAAATTGTCAAAAAGAAAATATGGAAAAAAAATATCTATCACTTTGAATCAGGCACAGGTTTTTTAGTCTGAGCTATAAAGAGAAAAACTTGATCAAGTGTCCTCACGCAAAATTAAGAAATTCACTTAAAAATAAATGGTTAAGATAATGAAGGAACAAGCCACAGACTGAGATAGAATATTTTCAATCATATAGTTGATAAAAGATTTGTATCCAGAAAATCTAAATAATTCCTAAAATTCAAAAATTACAAAACCTGGTACTAGGGATGTAGCTCAGTGTTAGACTGTTTACTTAGCATGTAAGAGGCTTTAGGTTTGATCTTCAGTTCTGCAAAGAAAAAAAAAAAGTAGTCAAACTTCCATATCAAAAATTTAACAAAAATATCTGAAAGGCTGTATTTCTAAGGAAAATACATAGGTAGCAGGCAGACTCATGAAATGATGCTTGACACTGTTAGTCATTAGGGAAATGTAAATTAAAGCCACAATGAAAACCACTTCATTCCTATTAAAATTGGTTACATTAAAAAAAAAAAATCAAATGTTAGTAAGAACATGGAGCAACTACAATTCTCATTCGTTGCTGATTTTGTGAAGAACATTACCATTTGTAAAAGTTTTAGGCATTTTTTTTCACAAAATTAGACATATGCACTTGGAGATTTAACCAAGGGCTGTAAATATCTGTATTCACACAAAACTATGTATGCAAATGGTTGTAGTAACTTTATTCATAATGTCTGAAAACCTGAAATAGCCTCGAATGTTCATCACTTGGGGCCTAGATGAACCAACTATATTACAGCCAATAGAAAGAATGAACTATTGATATGCTTGACTGAATAGATGGATTTCAAATATGTTTATGAAGGGAAAAGTAAACTGCATAGGATGATGGTGGTGGTTATGTGATCATTTGTATTTTTCAAACAGCAGAACTATACACTGGAAAGTGTGGATATTATTGTATGTAACTTACACTACTGTAAAATAAATGGAAGAAAAATGTACTAAGTCACAAAATGTGTTGGCACCAGTAAACAAGAGCATCACCATCTTGTGACCTCTTCTGTATTGTCCTCCCGGTGTAGATAGGAAATTCCAGAAGGTTTGGACTCAGCTGCTTGGCATACCTATGTGTACTTAACACAGGGTGGGCCTCCTGCCAAAGCCAGGCAGCTTCTCAAGCTGCCAGGATGTATTTTTCAACTCCCATTAATCCCATTAAGAACAAGCCAATGACTTTAATTTGGATTCCTGAATGAACTATAAACTGCACTCCATCTGCTTTGTAGTCTAAGCAACAGATAGGCCCTCACTTCCTGGAGAGAAATTTGCTTAAATGCACCAAGTGAGAAAATGGGCAGCTGAAGATTCTGATGCCAAAGCTCTGGTCATTAGGGAAGTCACCTTTAGTGAGGGTGAGAAGGAACATTTTCTTGATCAATCTGTTCATCACTCCCAGGTCCATGTGGCATCTGTTGGGGTATAGGAGAAGTGTGCTAATGTGGCTGATAAACATGTATTTTCATCATCTGTCTATGTAGTTCCCCTCCAGGTTGGTAGACTTTCCCCATGTGGTCCTTGCTCAAAAAGAATTTCAGATGTGGGGAAAAAAAAAAAGAGCGTTTTCCAATAGGAGAGCCAGGTTGTATCACACCTTAGTGGCCACTTTTCCTAAATTGAGGCAAATGCATTGTTCCAGTAGGGTTGAGGAGTGCTTTGTGGTCAAAGCAGAACTTTTTGTGCCTATTCAGTACTGAGTAGTTCCAGGGGAGTGGACACAGCTGACATATGAAGCATGTGGAGGTTAGAAACCTGTGTGATGAAGCAAATTATCAAGTGATTGTCCCTGACTGAATAGACATTGTCTTTGAATATTCATTGTCTGCTTACACTACCCTCCAAAGAGCTTGGGTGGTCAACCTGGTCCCTTGAAGCATTTGAGGTGCAAAATAAAAAAAGGTTAATGGGCGATCAAAAAGAAATGAGGCTATTGAGATAGGACAAGGGGAGAGCATTTTCAGAGGGTGCTGAATAGAAGGATTATAGCGCAATTCTACTGTTTAGAGAAAGATAATATTTTAAGCTATATTTCTGCAACCTACATTTAAATATATATCCAAAGGAACCTGACATAGTTTGCAATTGGGTTACTCGATTTTGATGGCTTTTTTCCTTCTTTGGCTCTAAATTTCATCAGCAGACTGAGCATGAGTCACAACTATAATAATTTTTTTTTTTTTTTGCCTTAGACCTTGTAGTTACCTTGTCTCTTTGCAATTTCTCACTCCCATACACAGGTGCTCACCAAAATACTGGTTATAACTTAATGAGGTTTCTTGATTCTTCTCCATAGCAACTGCCAATTATTTTAAAACATCCTCTTCAACTCTCTCTCTAGACCTTGTCTACCCTCATAAATCCATTTCCCAACATGTTGCAAGAAAATCTTTCCAGATTGCACATTTGATTCTGGTTGTTCCTTGCTGCATAGTCTCAATAGTTTTCCATTGCTCATGGAATAAGATACAAACCTTTAGCATGCATAGTGTTTTGAGACCTCCATCTTCATCTAAAACCAGGAACCAAGAAGCACCTATCTTTTAGAAATCCTCTGTCCAGGAACAGGCTCCATTTGGTGATTTTTCAATGTTTTTGAATATGCAGATTTCCTTGCCTGAATGTTTTCCCCAGGTGTCTATCCTGTTCTCAAATTTTCACTCCTCCTTCAGATCTTACTCAAGGAATCATTTCTTTTTTTTGAATCATCCTCCTTGTATATTCTCCGATATCTGTTTCTGACCATCCTTTCTGCTCCCACATGTATGTGAGAGAACCTGAAGATAATTTAAAATCAGAAAAAAATATACTTACCCTAAAAACGAACATTAATGTTTATGTAGAGTGAATTCGTCTTTTTAATCTCAACTTCCTGGTTCCAAAATAACATTTTAGTCCTAACAAAGGTTTATTACATTGTGTGCTGCATGATTTTATCTTTACTTATATTTCCCTAAAACCAATAAATGTTCATCTTTATTCCACTAATTATGTGGGCACCTTATAATGTGACCAGTGCAAGTTGCAGCCAGCTTTTTAAAAATATCTTTATTGATACATAATTCACAGGTCACACAGTTTATCCATTATAAATGTGCTAGTCAAGGACCTTTAAAATATATTAACAGGTTTGTATGACCATCAACACCACATAATTTTTTAACATTTTGATCCCCTTAAAAGAAACACTGTATAGTAGTGCTAGGACATTGCCACTGACCCTACCCCAGCCCTGGAAGCCACAAATTTACTTTCTGCCTCTAGATTTTCCCAATCTGATTAATTAATATGAATGGACTTATACAATATGTAAACTTACATGATCCTTTATTTCATGTCTCATGGCATTTTGTTAAAAACAGGACTTTTAGATAACTTTACATTGGCATATTATTTCTTGCTTGTCTCATAAATTTTTGTTGACAATTAGACATTTCTAGATAATATAACTTGGGATACTTATTCCCCCCAGGGGAAGTTTCCATTATGGGTTTTTATTTTATCACTTATTTCTTCTGTAATTTGGCAAAACTGATTCTGTGAACTCTACTTTGCTTATTGTATGCAATCTCTGATTTCTTGCTCAGAAAATTTTCCCCATGTTTTGACTGTTGGCTGCTAAGGCTTGTCCTTAGGCTAATATAAGTCACTTGTTGATCAAAGGTTGTGTTTAATCTTTTGGGACTAGTTATACTTTACCCCTTACTAGGGAATGTGTGCATGACTTGGGGGCCATTATCCCTGGTGGAGGAGGTGATGGAATCTTGCCCCACATTTGGCCAGAGATTAGAAGGTCCCCTCTCTGATTTCTCCTCGGAAGCCACAGTCTTGGGAATCATATAGCTTTCCAGATTGACTGGAATTGTTGAACCACCATACAAAGAAAAGACCACTGACTCCAATTTTAAATCAAATTAAAGCAAACTTGCATTGTGTACACAAAGGAAGATGGTCACCAGGGCTGTCTCTCCCAACCCTTTGGCTAGAGATCAGCATCCCAGCTCTCCAGGAACAAGGTTTTATAGCACAAAAAGTTCCAAAGGGGGGTGTCTTGAGAACATACAAATAACAGGATTTTGACAAGCATAATACAAAGGCAGATAGCAGATTAATAATCTACATGACATGATATTATAAGGTAGGGAGTAAATTCAGATCCCAACATCAGGATTTATGAGGTGCCACTGAGGTTTCAGAGAGGGTGGTTATCTGTCAGGGGGAGCCAGGATTTATGAGGTGTCCCTAAGGTTTTAGAGAGGGTTGTTATCTGGTCAAGGAGAGCTAGGCATGGGTGAGTTCAGAGCACGGGCAGGAATTCCAAACAAGTTTAGAAATCTCAGTAATTTATAGTGAAACAGAAATTAACTTTTCATGACTTTGTGATGAGATGGCTCCCAATCTTAAGATGGCATTAGGCTGGGTTCATCAGGATGAGTGTGATTTTATTTTAAAAGGTTGAAGTTGCCTCTTTCTCAGAATAGTCCATTCTGATCAAAGGTTGTGTGAGGCTTCTACCTTGGTTTGATGGATGTGTGTGACTTGGAAAATTCTTGGCCCCAAGTCCTCTGCTTGCTGTTGAGTATATTTACTCCAGCACAGGTGAAGAGCCATCCTGACCCCAGAATTGACCTTGATCCCAGAAGTGCTCTCCTCGTCTGTCTGTTTCCTTGATTCTATTAGGCTTCTGTTGGCTCTGCCATTTTTTTTTTTTTTTTTTTTTTTGGTAACATGGAGTCCTCAGCCTCTTCTCCAGATCCAGATCTTCATTGTTTCCCACCACACCAATAGGCATAAAATTCTACAAAGTCTGTTAAAACCAGTTTCCTGAGGCAGAGGTGGGGAGTTCTTGCCCAATAGCCCAATTGCTCCCTGAGCAACAGTCCTTTACCACTGCATTGGAAATGACAGTGGGACGTACATTATCTGAAGTTATGCAGCTGTCCCATGATTGGCACTCTGTGACAGTGGAAGCCTTTGTGCCTCCATTTTTACTCTCTGAGACTGGAACTTGAGCCTTGTGAGTATGCTGGAGTAGAGGTGAGTAGTGACGAAGGCTTCAGCTTTCGTGGCCTGCTGATCATTAAATAGAGTAGAGCTTCCAACCCTGGGTGTGAGGGCTGGGTGAATAAAGAGAACCATACTTTTCTCAGCTATTGATGAAATTAAAGTCTTTTCAGCATGGTCCTGGAGATTGAGGGTTATGATAAACATAGGCAGCCTGCTCCTCCCATGTGAAACTTTTTAACCTCAATGTATTAGTCAGGGTTCTCTAGAGGAACAGAGCAACCAGGGGAATGATGATGAAAAGGGGGGTTTATTATATCGGATTACACAATTGGAAGATGGATAGTCCACAATCCCTGTCTGCAGGCTGGACAGCTGAAGGAACCACTAGCTGCACAGTCCAAGATGATGAAGCTTCAGGACAGAGGGATAAATGATGCTACCCCAGTCTGAGACTGAAGGCTTCTGGAAACTCCCTGAGAATTCCTGGCATTGTTGCTTTGGGAGAGTGAAGGAATGAGAGTCTGATATCCTCCTCCGGCAATTGCAGCAGCCACCAAGAACTCCTTCAAGAACAATCAAGTTTGCAGTTGCCATTACTTCTTTGTTCTTCCACTTTTATTCCATCCAAGTCTCCAACCTATTGGATGGTGCTGCTCACCCTTAGGGAGGGTCTCCACTTCAGTTCCCTAATCCACATGCCAATCATTTCAACCCTCCTTGACAGACCCAGTAGCTCTGACTCTTCTGCATCTCTTAATTCCATCAAGTTGACAATTCAAATTAACCATTACACTCAGGTTATAAACTGAGGAAGGTAGAGTCCAGTTTTCTTAAATGCACATGGTCAGAGCAGGTTGGGACACACATGTCATGGACTCTCATTTGGTTTACAATATTTAGTAAGTTTATTCAAATGAATATTTATTTTTTTGAATATGTCTTTCCAGACATTTGAAATAATTGTTTTGTTCATGATTTTGACCAGTTCTATGTTTATATTGTTGGAGATGATCCAATGACTCTCTACTCCACATTTCAGAAGTCCTAGCATTATTTTCTTCCCCAAAGAAATTATTTTCTTCCCCACACTTAATCAGAGAAGGAGTGAATGCATTTCCATACATGATCTCTGCTTGCTTACCTTGTCACTTTTTAAAATTTATGTAAACTTCTATCCCTTAAGCTTAGGTTTTAGAAAACTCTGCTCCAGATTCATCCCTTCCACAGTTTTCATTTATCTTTCTGAGTTTTCTGTAAAAATAAATACAGATGAAATCATTTATCAAGTTCTTTTAAATCTTTGGCTTTCTTTTCTGTTGCAGATTTTATATTCTTAACATAAGTTAGAGGCTTAATAAATATGAGTCCTCTTCCTTCCTTTTGCTGCAACCCTTATAGCATTTGGTTTAGGTGGTAGCAGACTTGTCTCTCTCTCTTGTTATACTGCTCCGTCTCTGAAGGTAAGGACACCTGTTTTTCTGCCCCTGAACTCCCCATGAAACTGACACTATCTTTTCATACATCAGGTACTGGGTACATGTCTGTTAATTGATTAATCATATGAAATTAAATTGCCCACACTGGAGTTCTTCCAGAGGGAGGAAGGGTGGAGCCCAAAAGGAAAGAGAGAGAAACTTTTGAACTTGCTTTTAGCATTAGTCCAAACAGTGGAGAAGGCACTTGAACAATTGCCTTTTTCAATTACTTTTTCAATTACTTTTACTCAGTCTCATGCTGGATGGTAGGTAGTGGGAAGGACACGGTATCTGAAGTGGGGAGAATGTACTCACATTGTGATGGTTTGCAGGAGTTTATGAAAATCTTGCAGCAGAACTTTGCTGGGATAGCAGAAGACTCATAATACAAGACTCTGACAACTTCCAAAAGGAGCTGATTTTGGCAGTCATGGGCCACCAAATCATAGAAATACCAAAAGGGAGAGGCTATAGGAACAGGAGTGGAAATTAGATTATGAATAATGTTTGTATTGAACAAACTAGAACTTCCTTTTTAGTTGAATGCAGATCAAGAGCTCCAGACAAATTAGAGAAATATGTTTATTGTACATTAAAGTGGTCAGACTCTGTGCTGTGTGTGTGGGCTGAGTAGAAATAACCATGAAGGGGGAGGCAGAGAGTCGGCCTCTATATCTGATGTCGCATGTGTGGGCTAAGATGCTTCACCCATGAGAAATTTATGAGGATTCAAGTCTGATAATAAAAGAAAGCAAATGCAGACGTCTGAGCTGTATGATTCTGCATGACATCATCTGGCAAAAAGAAAAAAAAAATGTTGTTGATTAAAGATAGTTTAGAGGCTGAAGATATGCCTACCTGGCATTCACGAGGACTTGGGTTCAGTCTCCAGTATCATATGAAATAAATGTACTCTACAAAACTTATTAAAAATATTACATATCAATGAAAAAAATCTTCTCATCCAAGAGTAGTTTGAATATTCAATAAAGAAGAAATAGAGTGAAAACAACCCGGATGATCCTAATGTCAACATTTCTTTCTCATTTTCTCCAGTCTACTTCTTTTTTCCCTGTAGCCTATTTTGTATGCAAGTTCTACATGGCCATGATCATATTCTATGCACAATTCTACACCTTTCATGTTTTTTCCTAATATAATAAAATATATCATATTTTTATGTTACCAATTTTCCATAAGCACCACTTTAATAGCTGCATAACAGTTCATCATATGCATGTGTTATCATTTAATAATTTCTTTTATTATCTATTTAGTTTTTTTATCTTATCAACAGAATGGGAAACTATGGTGTGATAAACATATTTCTGCAAATATATTTATACATATTTATTTTCCCCCATGTCTTAGGTTATTTCATTTGGATAGATTTCTGGAAGTGGAATTGCTGGATCATAATAACTCTGTATGAACACTTTTAAGACTCTTGATCCATTAATGCTAAATTGCTTTGCAAGACTTTTGCATCAATTTACATTGCCATGCAGCGTATGAAAGTTCTTAGGAAGATAAATACTAAGATATAGAGAGAGGACGCCAGAATCTCTAGGAAGAATTAATGAAATGAGCTGTAAGCTATCATCCAAGAAATGAAGGGAAATAAAATCTTATCAGCAATATACAATTAGGCAACATTCCTGGCTTGTACCTGAATAGTAAGTGAGCAATTATTCAAGACCAAACCTCATGACACCATATCCACAATGCCTTCCCAGGTTATTCCCAGTGAATTGGGAAATCAGGAATTCCTCACAGCTATCCCTTTGGAAACTGTCCTCTGACACTCCCCCCACTTTTTGCTAAAATTGGTTCTGCCCATAGACATCTCTCATGCCCAGGCTCATCACAGGTATTTAGACAATGTTCTCTGAGTTTGATGTATGTGCATGTAGATCATAGGAATATGAAAAGAAAGAGAGTTAGAGAAAAGATGAGCTGGGGATCCTGAGGCAGAGAGAAGATGAACTTAGGAATTTAGTTGACTGTGAAAGCTTTTCTTTTCTTTTGGTCATAATGATTTGTTTTGACATTTTCTGAAGCCATTAATAGGGACAAATTGAAAAGAACTGATACAGGTGCTTTTGAATGGGGATGAGGTCCTCCATTCAATGGGCGAGGATGTAAGACCGAGTATCTCAAACTCTAAGACTGTGTATGTCTGTGAATCTGATAGGGTCAGGGGAGGGATGGTTGATCCAGATCATACTTCTGTAGATGTTGCTGGGAATAGGGAGAGTGTTTCTTAGAGGCCGTGAGTAATTTAGTTGTGAATCATTCTGGGAAGAAGTCATCTTTGGTAGAAGAGAACAAGGGTAGGACACCTGGCTGATTTCTGTAAAGCCAAGTCACTGTGGCCTGAGTTACAGGATGCTGTATCTCTTTCCACTGTGAAGGAATCTTCAGCCACATTTTCATACACATTCAGACACCAGGTCTCTGTGGCCCTCTGTGGTTCTCAGTGAAAGAGCCTATCAAGACGGGAAGAAAGGAAACAGAGTAGAGCAGAAGGGTGATGAACATAGAGTCACCATAGAGTTTTGACCAGGTAAATGGGGACTACGTAATGGTCACTCGCTGTGGGAGAGTATGTACAAGTCAACAAAAGAAGAGAAGCAGGAAAGGTCAGGGTTTGCTCTTGAAGCACAACCTTGGGGATGACTCAAGAATAACTCCTGGTGACATTAGACATGGCCAGCTTTCAACCCATAAAAGGTGGAAGGTGCTGCCACCACTGTAGCTCCTGTTGAACAGCCATGGGCTGGGGACAAGATGAGCCCACTCTAGTACCTTCACACATATAGCTTTAGTGTTCTCAGGTTCCTTATAGATTCACTCATTTTTTTCATGAAAAGACAGGATTTATCTGTAAATCATATTAAATCCTGGGTTAGGAAAGGTAGAATACAGCCATCTATACAGAAAAATTTGAAGAAAATAGAATTAAAAAAAAAAAAAAAGCTAAAGGCCGAGTGGTTTCTCTAATGTGCAGATACTAATTCACAATAAGGCGGGGACACTAGAGAAAAATAGTGCTACCTTAGATTAGGTAGAGGGAAATGAAGGGAGGGGGTGGGAGGGAGTGTGGGGATAGGAAAGATAGTAGAATGAAACAGACATTATTACTGTATGTATATATGTGACTGCATGACCAATATGATTCTACAACATGTGCACTCAGAAAAATGAGAAATTATATCCCATCCATGTATATCAAAGTGCATAAATGCATTCTACTGTCATGTATAACTAATCAAAACAAATAAAATAAATAAATCTTTTTTTAAGAAAAAGGGAGTAATTGAACCCTCATCCTTTTTTTTTTAGGTAAAATATAAAACCTATGAGACCAGTTAACCAAGATGCTGGAGATGAAGAGATGTGAGAGATCTGAACACATTTACAGAGGGCCAGGGAGGCATTTTATTAAAAAAAAATTATAGATAGCCTTTTATCATGGGTGATACAGTGATTGGATCATTTTATTTAATGTTGATTTGACATATTTTCTGCTTATTACATATTTTTAAAATTAAAGCTAGTTTTCTTGGAAGGGAATTTCAAAGACAAATTTGGAGAAACAAGACTATTTGAAAAATCAGAAAGACCATTTATTTTTTTATTTTTATTTTTTGTAGCAGGCGTTGAACCCAGAGGTACTTAACAGCTAAGCCACATCTTCAGCCCTTTTTATTTTTTATTTTGAGACAGGTTCTTACTAAGTTGCTTAGGGCCTCCCTAAGTTGCTGAGGCTGGCTTTGAACTTATAGTCCTCTTGCCCCAGCCTCCCGAGCAGCTGGGATTACAGGTGTGCACCACCGCGCCCAGCATGACCAACATGTTTTAAGTGAGTATATGGGAAAAGGATATGATCCATTCAAGGGGCAAAGTGCACCTGGTGGAGATGAAAAGGAGGAAACTTGAGGGAAAACAAAATTGCAATAATACAGCATTCATAAAATATTAATAAACAACATCTATACCATAGCTTGTATTGTTGAGCAGAGAAGCTTTAATGTATAATACAAAACTAGGCTTTTTAAATAAAAAACATTATCAAGATGCAACTAATGCCATAAAATATGCAAAGAAATAAAATATTTTCAATTTTGCTATCATTAATATTATAATTTTAGCAAACTTTTGACCCGTGTATACAGTTTCTCAGGAAAATATCATAATTTTCTCCATGTGTTAAAGCAACCAATTTCTTTTGTACTCCAAATAAAATTCCTCCTATTTCTTGATCATCAGTGCTTTATATTTCCATGTCACTTGGCACTTAATTACAATAGTTTGTTTTAGAGTCAGTGTCTCCTCTGGAGACCCCTATTTTTGTGTTTTATGGTCAATGAGTATTTAGTAAACCCAGACCAAATGAAGGCAGAAAGACACTTTCTTATTCAAAGTGTTCTTCATGAATTTCAGTTTCAGGAATGCATCAGTTGTGAAAGCTTCATTTGCACGTATGTGCTAAAGTAGAATTACCTTTTTTCCCCTTCAACTTCAATATTTGATAGCCCTGTGAGTCAAGCTGAAAATAAATAACCCCAACGGTGAGCTTTGATTGACATCGCCCATCTATTCTGTGCAAAGTTCTGTGCTCAGCGTGGGGATGGTTGAATCAATAGAACACAGAGGCCTCAAACCGGTCTTGAGATGTTTGAATGCCCAAATGGAAATGTTGACCTTTTCTTGTGGGAGACTCAGTGCTCCATTTAATGAAGTTGCAGCTGCAAAGAAAAGTGCATGGTCAGCTGGAATAAGAAAATAATTTTGTCCTGATTGGATGTTGATGGTTCCTGACATCAAATCCCCTTCCCCATCCTGTTACTCCAGGTCCTCATTAGAGAGCATAACCTTGCCTGGCCTGGTGTCTCACTCTTCTCTCAAGCAAAGCCAAGAGAAATGAGATTTCAGGAAAACCTGCTAAGGGACAAGTTACCTATCCATTCTTTCAGAAACTCAAAGGTCAATCAAACAAGATATTAAACAGTATAAGCTGAGAGGTTGTATAGGAGATCAATGAATGAGGATTTAAAAATCCTGGCTTCGCTCCACTTTCCCAGAAATAGAAAAGGTGACACTGTTATTATAAATGGATGTTGAGGGTACAGCTTCCTTTGGATTGAGGGTCCAGGGATATTTCTGCAAGAGCTTTGACAGTTGAGAGAAAAACAAGATTTTCTTGATATTCCCAGTTATGAAGAATGTGGTTCCTTGAAAAAAACAACCATACTTTGGGTTCCTAACTATGAGGATGCCAATTTCTCTGTGTTACTTGTCACTGAGTGGGAGTGATAGTCCCTCCAAATTCTTGGAACTAGTTGAGTAAAGAGATAAGCCCTTTTCTCTTTGACTTCCTAGTACTCAAGTAATACCCTAAAGTCATAAATTGTAAGGAAGTTGGATCTAAAGGAATTCTGTTTTGTTTATCTTGTTTTAACTGGTCAGACAAGAGGCATCTGATAATAAACCCAGACGCAGTTGAAAGAAGAGTTGAAAGAAGAGACCTGAGCTTTGCATCTTCAAAGGGGTTCAGACGTGTGTTCTGACAGATCTCTCTGGAACATTATCAAGATACAAAAGGTGCCCATAGTCAAGGCGGTGACTTGAGTGTCCTATAAGGCCAACTTCAATCCCCAAAGTCTGAAATATAATTTCATCATTGAAAATATGGGGATTTTAAAGGGGGATTTAGAAGCATCCCTCCCTCACAGAATGTGCCCAGGGGTTGAGTGTGACAAGGTACCTCCCCTGCACTAGGAGTTCAGTTGAAGTTAATTGTCTTCTTGAACCGATTATCTCTTATATAAGCAGCACTGAGGCTAGAGTTCTGGGTAAAATTTATGCACATATCAAGCTCAACGATATCCACTTGAAATGGCTGAGGGAAGAGAAATTTTAAATAAGTATACATGCTTACAGTGGTGATATGATACATTTAAAAGCAATATTTTTTTACTGAACAGGGTTAAAGTCTGGATGCCCAACATGACAGCCCTAAATAATCACCTTGGTCCTTTTCTTGTTCACAAGGCCAGACTGTGCACCCAAATTCAGCATGGCGCTTCTTGCTTTGTTTGAAGGTGAAGTCTAAATTCAATGCTGGACATTGATTTGCTATTTTTCTGGGTACTTAGTGCCACTGTCAGGAAGTAGAAATAAAAATCTTAGGATCTTCTCATAATTCTCAAACCTGGACCTGTGATTGGCAAGAAACTTATTGCTAAAAGGAAAGTAAAAGAATTAGGTCCTGAGAAGAGAGAAACGGGGTCATTGTCCTTTGCTTTGATCCGTAAGAGATGGCTGTGAGTATTAGGAAATTTCAATGCATCCAAAAAATATGATTAAAATATTTTTGGTTTACAAATTAATTTACACATTTTATTTAATCCTGAGCAAAAGATCAAAAGGAAATATCATGCAATAAATTAGAATTTTATAAAATATATTTGAGCATATGTCAAATAATATCTTAAAGAATTAGGGAATGCCAGCTCTTTTGGATATAAAACGATATTATGTGGCAGCAGGATTTAACTCAGCATGTTACTTGCACAAAACTAGACAGGTGGATCAATGAGACAGAAGGGAAAACCTGTATGTGCACTTGCTTATGTGACTTGAAGGGAAGGGGCCAGTGTATAAACAGTTTTTGCAAAATTAGCTAATCTTTGAAGAGTGAAAATTTCAATAGCTCCTTTGCATCTACAAACTGGTATAAATCCTTGTTGGATAAAAAACTTATATACACACTCACATATCAAAATAGAATTAACACCTTATGAGATCATTGGAGGAAAAAATACTTACAAGTTTTGAAGTGATAAGTTTTTAAATTCAACACTTTTATCTTTCATTACATGAAATCTATCTTCATAGTAAAGAGGAACAAAAACAATTAAAAAAAGCAGACAGGAAAAATGCTTAAGGTTTTCATTAAAGTGATCATGTCTAAGTTATTTATAGAATTTATATGTATTCATAATAAGATTATTGCAGATGATAATAGATACATTTGTAAAGAAATTTTTCCAAGTAAGGGAGAATAGGTAGCGATCATAAATGAAGAAGTAGATAGAATATTTATACCTGCTATAGTCACCAAAGTCAGAAAAATGGAATAATTTAATGAATTAAATTTGTGATGAACTAGTAAATTGTTACGTATCAGGGATAATGAAAAGCAGTAGGAGCCTTTTGGAAAGTAATATAGGAACCATCAAGAGTCATAAAAATATTCAATCCTTTGAAGCTCTAATCAAAAAAATTAATATCAAGGAAGATAGTCAATGGATTAAAATTCAAAAAGCCCCAGATGTTCTTTGGAGCATGGTTTGAAATGTATAAAGGAAAATAGGGGAGGGAGTGGAGACAAAGAAAGAATATTGCTACATTTGGAAGTAGGATTAGCTCCAGGCCTGGAATGTATTTGCATGGGGTGTACTCCAGGGGAGGCATTCATTGATAGCACCTACTCTCAGAAATGTTGGCTTTGGTTTCTGGAGACAGGTTTTGGCATTTAAATGCTATAACCTAAGTATTTTCAGCCCTGGCTACATAGTAGTATCAACTAGGAGAGGTGAAACAAAATCCTGATGTCTGCGGTAGATGCAAGCCTCAACCAATAAAATAGGAATTTCTTGGAGATGAAACCCAGCCTTTAATACCTTCTAAAAGCACCCAAGTGATTCTAATGTGCAGCCAAGATTGACAGGCTTATATCAAAAATGCATTTGAAATATCAATAAGTTTCTTCTAGAATCTCAGGTATATAGAATATGACCCCCCCTCCTTTCCTTCTCCCTGAACAAAAATAGACCCCAAAACAAGACTAACTTAGGTCCCAGTAAAATAGAATAAGAACAAATATTTACTTTTGTGTTTATTTATTTATATACTTGTATATTTACACTCTTAAATTTAAAACTATAGTTTATTATAAGTTTATAAAATTATATTATAAAATAATAATATATAATATAAATTTGTAATATCTTATTAGAGCGTCAATTTTGGTGTTTCAAAAGAACAGGAATGAAACACTCCAACTCACAGCTGAAATAGACACCTATAAATTTTTTGGTGGAATTTTTAATTCTTTGATCTCTTCTGTATGAGTTCATATGGGTATTTTACACAATTAAGATTATGCTATCTATAAAGTTTTAGGAATATGTTTTCCTCATCACCATCTGTATTTTTATTTTCCACATTAATAAGAAACTCCAATAAATCACTTGAATTCTTTTTAGTTGGTTGGTAGATTTTTTAATTCTTAATTTTTTAAATGTGTGGGAAGGGATAATAAAATTGTCTGGATTACATATGGTTACATACAAATAATAATAATAATAATAATAATAATAATAATAATATTTAATCATACCTGCCCTCACAGAGGCTGTTAGGCTCAACTAAGATGATGCATGCAAATTCTTTAGCATAATCTCTGGCCTGTTGTAGCAGGTAAACAAATGTTTATTTTCAGTTACCTCTTTTCTTAACAAAATGTTCTTTTTTAAAATTTTCAGTAAAATTTTCAGAATATATACAAACTAAAACTTTAGACATATAAATGTGATACCATGTGAAGTGTCAATACACATATACATTATATAATGTTCTAAACAGGTTAAATGTATTTCTCTCGTAAAACATTTATCATTTATGATGAAAACATTCAAAATTCTTTCTTCTCTCTTTATGAAATATACAGCATATTATTGTTATCTCTAGTCACCCTACTGTGCAATAACACAACAGAATTTCTTGTTCTTATTTTATTGTAACTTAGTACCCATTCATAAGTCTTCCCCCATCCCTCTCTTCCCCTCTCCCCTCACCCTGTAGTAACCACTGTTTTATTCTCCTCTTCCGTTAGATCAACTATTAAGATGAGCTTTCTTCTTTTTTAAGAGTTATGTTTTGTTTCTGTTGTGTAATACCTCTATTTCTAATATTAAAAAGCATTTAAAATCACCTACAGCTTTACATCATCCTGAATGAAGTATGAGGTATATTTCTGTTATATAATTAGATAATTTTATTATGCAGATATACAAATATATATATATATTTGCTCTCCATAGGACAGATTGTACATGTTTTATAGTCTGATTTTCTGCTTAATAATACATATTAATATATTTTTAAGTTTTTCCAAAATGTTAGTTGTTTTAGTCATCTTTTTTCACTGTTGTGTTCAAAAGACCCAACAAAAGTAATTTAAGAGGAGAAAATGTTTATTTGGTGCTCACAGTTTCAGAGGTCTCCGTCCACAGATGGCAGATTATTGCTCTGGGCCAGAGGTGCAGAAGAACATCCTGGTATAAGGGCATGGCAGAGGAAAACAGCTCAGAACACAGCACCAGGAAGCAGAGAGAGAATGCTCACTCACCAGAGATGAAATAATCACCCCCAAAGCACACCCTCAAAGACCTACATCCTTCAGCTACATCCTACCTACATATAATTACCACCCAGTTAATCCATTCAATTGGATTGATGCAATGATTAGGGTAATGCTTTCATAATCCAATCATTTCACCTCTGAACTCTCCTGCATTGTCTCACACATGAGCTTTTGGGGGACACCTCACATCTAAACCATAGTATCATTACTGGTTAAGTCATGTCCTTTTTGCTCCTAGATAGTATATGCAAGTGTCTGTTCATTCACACTCTCACCAGCACTGGGTACCATGTCCCTTACTCATGTATTCTCTCACTCTTACTTGCCAATTTCATAATCAAATCATATCTGCCATTAATTTTCGTGATTTTCAGGGACGCTGAGATTTAAAGGGATTGTTGACTAGTGTGTTATTTTCTTTCATGCTCAGAGAATGTGCTTCTCCCAACCGGATCATGTTGCTTCATTGCTCACTTCTGTCTCTGTGTTGTTACCGGGATCTCAGGCTTTGTGCTCATGATGTTGATAAGAACCAAAGGCTCTCAGTTGTACCTTCAGAAGAAGTGGCGATTGTTTGAAACTCACAGCGAAGCAGCAAGGAAGCCCGGGACAGCCAATTGTCTGATCCTCAGCTGGGTGTGGACCCTTCCACTCAGTGCTGCTGGTGAGCCAGGTTCCCTTGGGAAGAGAAAGCCTGTCTGATGCATTTCCTGTCTGGTAGCTGTGTGGGCACTGACTCAGCTCCTTCAGAGCTCCCCTGGGATCAGGATTCCTCCTGGCTTAGCTGCTCCCACTTGGAGGGGAGGAGCAACTAAGATGGGAGGACTGAGCTGTCTCCTGCTTCAGCTGGACCAGATAAGTCAGATGAGAATGAGACCAGGACTGCAGGATCCAACAAGGGTGAGTCCAAAAGAACATCCTCAGGAGCACTTAAATCGCACAGGGGAAGACATCATTCTGCTGGAAGGACAGTTGGCTATTGCTTACTTTCACACACTTTGCAGTGTGTAATATGGGTTTTATATACATCACTATTTCATCTTTGCAATGGGTTGGTGAGAGTGGCATATTGCAGTCAACATTTAAGCATCATGAAACTGAGCTTGGAGCTCAGCTCTGTGTTCTGAATATGACTCTGATTCTATCTGCCTTTAACCGTCCCTTCACACCAAACCGTAGCAGGTTAGGGGCTCCATCAGGAATTGACTGGTATCTTCAATTTAGTGTCAGAAAGCACCTGCCTTCCTATCCTCTTACTCCTTGTGGATGGGAGCAGGGACTTCTGAGCCCAGAAGTAGCAGATGACAGGATGGTTTAGGGCTGGGCTCTATGTTGCTTTAGTGGCTTGTCCAATAGAATCCTTTAGAAATGGGCCTTACCTGTCCACTCTGTGGGGAATGGATGGCAGAGTAGCACATCTGACACTTTCCCCCTTTGAGCTTTATAGTATCTCGTGGTATGCTTTAAATAGGGTTTCTTACCAAATCTGCACCGTTGGACAGGGGGCTCAGAACACTCAAAGCACAGCTGCTTAGCCACTTTCACAAGTTTGACTAGAACTGTTTCCCTCTGTCCCATCTTTCCAGGTGGTCTAGCTGAGATGGTGCCCACTCAGCCAAAATTAAAAAAAAATTCAAAAGGACAGGACTAAGAAGACAGTTTTCACTGATTTTGATATAACTTTCCTATATACATATATGAACATGCCTTGGTGAATCTCTACATCATGTACAAGACTGGGATCCTAGTTAGAATAAGACATACTCTATGTTTGTATAAGTATGTCAAAATATATTCTACTGTCATGTAGAACTAAGAGGAACAAATTAAAAAATCAGGATCAAAGCACATTTAGTTGTTTGGTTTAAACTACCTGCTGCTACAACTTATTTTCTTAAACAAACAAACAAACTTCCAAAATCAATCAATCAATCTTTGTCTTTCTTATTTCATTTGCCATACATAAGAAAGTATGTTCTAGGTCTGTTTTTTTTTTTTTTTTTGGGGGGGGGAGTTTTAAGTATCCTGAGCATCCCTGTGCTATATAAACTATCCTGTTGTGTTGAAGTTTGCTCATCTACTTGCCTGTATCTTCCAATAAACTGGGAACCCCTTAGGGCAGAAACCACTTTGATCATTTGAACTTTAATATCTCACCCAGTGCCTAACGTGTAAATAAATAATGACTGAAGGGAGAATGAATGAATGAAGAAACATTGATTATAGTTCCAGGCCGCTGACAATATAGTTAAGGGTCAACATTTTCTCCTCTGACAAATAAGTAATCTCAGTTAGGCAAAAGTTCTGAGAAGGTGACACTTAGGAGGGACCTTTAAGAAATTCTATGATGTCTTTTTATAGATGGATATCCAGAATGACGAGGAGAAGCATCTAAAGTCATTTGGTGCATTAGAGTAATAGGAGAGATAGGTGAACAGATAGATGATGGGAGTTAATGCCTCTATATATCCTAATCAACACACAGGTATGCCTATGAACACACTCTGTCCTTATATACAAGTGTGTGTGCACTTGAGTGTGTTTAAACAAACAAACAAGCACAGGTTCACACGAATCTTCTAGAATACTCACTGAATGCTTCCTGACTTCTCTCCTCCCTCCCTCCCAAGGTGCATTGGCTCACTTCTGAGGATCACTGATTGCAGAGACTTAGCTCTGAGGATAGCAGGCCAGTCAGAAGCCCTTTTTGATCACAGTAGCTGAAATTCACCAAGCCCAGGCCAAGGTGTGAAGAGAAGGCTTCTGATTAGAGAGACAGTCAGGAAGTGACATCCAGGAGGCATTCTTCTTTGGGAGTAGCTTGTACCTGAGTTGGTCCGTGACAGTGCAGTACCTGGCTTGAGGAACACTCTTTGAGAGTCCAGAGAAACTTCCTTAGTGAGGAACTGACATAGAGACTATTGTTGCCAGTTATTAAACTTAGAACTGCAACATATCAAAAAGCCCTGTGATTTGCGGTGCTGCTGTGTACAGCACACCACCCCCTTCCCAAGTAGGCAGACCCAGAGGCTGGCGACACAAGCCAGTCCTTCCGCTGATAAATGAAGTCATACATTCCACAGCAAATCCCCAGATGCGTTCAGTCTGTTATCTGTGGATTCTTCCTCTGGTCTCCAGCCTCCCCTTTCACACCATCTGTCTTATCTCTTGTTTGTCTTCCAGTACTACAAAACGATCTTTTGCTCTCTGCCTGGCCTTTGCAGGCCAACACGCTGCCCCCAGAGGAAACCAGGCCTCATGCTTCTGGGCAGATGTCCTGATGTTTCTGACCTTGACCTCATTCCTCTCAAGCAGGGCTTTCTGGCAGCCTTAGCCAGGCTCTTATCTCTCCTATCAGTACAAGGGTGTCAGAGTGTCCCAGGGAAACATTAATCAAGGGCCCCATCCTGACATCAGCTCTTTAGAAGCTCTCGGGTGCCTTGAGTGCTTCTGGAGGTCTGGGCAGACCACACTGGGCCGCTTTTATCCACTGACTCTCGTCCCTGGGCAGCCAGCTGATTGATGGCAAAATGGAAAATTAAACATTTATGCATGGAAGACCAGAAAAGCACAGGAAGAGTTTAAGTGCATGCGTTTGCAGGAGAAGCATTATCTTTATCTGCACCGTGATTCCTCTGAACACCATTTGTCTCATCACTACAGGGCTCACGAAAGTCTCCTCCTGGGACATCTGTCTTTGGACTGACACATCTTTTGGGGCCATTGAGCTGTTTTTCCATACAAACCATAGTGAAAGACCTGTGATTACTTTCAGCTCCTTCCAGGTTTGTCCAAGTAATGACCTCTCCGGTTTATTTCCTGAAGTCTGCTCCCACCCTACCTCCTAGATGCATCCTTTTCCAAGAAATAGTCCAGAACCTTCTACTTGACTTCAGAGAAGACTTGGGAGTACCAGGGGAAGGAGGATGATGTCCACATTGTACTACTGAATGTGTTTCATGATCAAAAGAAGTAATGTTCTTTCTAGGCCAGGTTAGAACTGCAAGAGATAACCCTCATCTCAACGGAAGTTAAGAACGTTCTAACAGTTGTTGACCAGCAAATTATATGCACTGTCTTGGGAGGTGACAGGATCCCCTGCATCTGGATTTTTTTTTTAATGCTAGAAAACTGTCTTAGTAATGATGGAAAGGGCCTTGTTTTGAGAATGGGAGCAGTTGTTTTTAAAAGCTCACCCAAAATCTAAGATTTTAGTAATTTCTTCTGTATTCTTGACCTTTCAAGCTTTTGCCTGATAATATTTTAGGATCAGTACTAAAAGGATTTGTTAGGCTTGGATCTCCTACAAGTATGGAAGATGTGTCTTTAGGAAAAATCAGTATTTTTTTTTTCTTGAATAAAGAACAAGGTTGAAACAGAGAGTTTAAGTTAAAATCTATGGGTTTTGATACCTAATTCCTCCAGTTTCCATATTAATTTTGGTTTTGAAAAGTTACCTGCAAACTTCAGTGGCAGCAGTGTTCTAAGTAGAGAAGTAAATGACCCTTAGTTTATAATACCTGGCAGCTGGCAAAGGGTACAAAGAACTCCTCTGTTGGAATTACGTTATTGCAGCAATTTGGTGGAGAATGAGAGTGACTTTGGATTCCTCAGTGGTTCCCCCCGACCTATATTTCTTTTTCTGTTTCTCTTTCCCTTTGTTTCCTTTCCTCCTTCCTTCCTTCCTCCCTTCCTTCCTTCCATCCTTTATATTATACTAGGCCATTGTCATAAATATGTGACACAAATGGAGATGCCGCGAGGACCTTAGGTTACTCAGCATGGCATCAGAAAGACCATTTAGAGAACAGGCACGTTACTGGACAATCATTTTGATTTCAGAGCTGCAAGAGACAGTATGGTGGTTGAGCACAGGCATTGAGGTCTGGTCAAGATGAGTTTTAAATCTGGTTTGACCTTTATACCTATGAATCTATTATCTCATTAATAAAAATGGAAGTAATTATCCACAACTTTGCTGTAAATCAATACCAGTAGATATTAGCGGATCTTAGAATAATACCAATTGACCATTGATCAGGGCAGGTAAGTACTGATTCATTATAAATTGTTGGGATAAAAAATAATGTGTTCATATTTTAGGCTATTGTAACAAAATACGCAAAATATCTTGGAGGCAAAAGCTTATAAAATAAATTTATTTCTCGTAGTCCCAGGTCAAGACATCAACAAATTCTGTGTCTTGTAAAGGCCATTATCTTTTGTTTCATAGAAGGTAACTGCATCTTCTCTTGGTGTGAGGGGAAAACTAGGTCCTTCAGCCCTGATCCCATTCATGATTGGTTCCACCTTCACTGTATTGTCACTAACACGTCTAAATCCCAAATGCTTCTCCATAATCACCTCCTAAAGCCTTCACTTGTTTATGCAATCACATTGGGGATAAAGTTTCAAAATATGAATTTTAGGGAGCAAGACACATATTTAGATCACAATACTGTCTTAAAAAGAAAAGCTACAGATGATGTGTTTCAACTAAAGGGACCATTCATTCTGTAAATGTGCTATGATGTTGAACAATTTAAAAGGCGCTGATCTTAAGGAAGTGACATTCACAGACGTAGAACATGCTCACATTTTTAAGAAAAGCATATTTGGGAACTCCATGATTCTTAAAGGTAAACCTGGTGATTTGGTGACATAAGTAGGCTCAGAATATAAGGGATACAGGATTGAAAGAGTTTTCTTATTGATAGAATATGAATTTCATAGAGGTGAAAAGATGCTGAAGAGCTTTACCCTTTTTGGAGAAAGAGCTACCATTAAAAAGCTTAGTTTTACCATGGGGCCAAGTCACTTGATAGGTGCAGGTATCCTAGACAAGCAAATGAAATAAATATCAGTCATACACTGTACATGAGACACTTTGCTGGGGAGTTATACACGTTTCCTTGTGTCTTCACAACTCTGAGAAGGAGGTGGTGTTTTTGTGAAGCTTTTTTCTATTTTCAGGAAGTATCACATTTTAGAGCAAGGAATTTTTCTCAGAATTACTAGCTGTTTTTTGACATGTGCCTTCCTTTTATCTGTCTTGAAATACTTCCATTCAACTCCCTTGTGCTGATGTACTCAAGTTTGTTTATTCTAAACCCAGACCTCAGTGACTCCATAGTCTGTGATCTTATCTTCTTTTATCCTTTGCTTTTCAAGATAAACTTTATTATTCCGCTTATATGTGAGTGCGTGCACATACATACAGAGACATTCTAGAACCAATCCCGTTCCATCATAACCGTCAATTTGTGGGTCTTCCCATTCCCTGAGAGCATGAAAGGCAGTTTTAATCATGTTTGTGTACCACGCTCTAGGGCACAGTTTTTCCATCAAGGACATATTCAAATTGATGAATGAATGAATAAATACATGAATTTAAAAATAAATTCTGACTTCTCTCTGGATATTTCCAGTTATGATAATCTTCAGTATTAGGCACAGACAATATTGGGTAAGGAATAGCAGAATGACAACATTCACCATTCCACAGGAGAGTGGGATGATGTTCTTGATCATTTTCAGAATCTTTTTTGAAAGAAGCAAATGAATTCATGGGACGTTTTTCTGCCAACTTGTATCCATCATGAAAGAATCCATAATAATTTATAACATTTTCATCCCAGTCCTAACCAGTCATCTTAAAAGACAATCAAATGTTTCTTGATGATAATCAGTGCAGGCAAAGTGGGAAACCCAGTTTCTGCGACTCTGGCTTTCCTACAGGGTAAAGTTGTTATCACCCTTCTCGGAAACTACATTAAGAACATTATCTTGGGGTCCCCTGGAGACACCCCCCCACTCACACACATGCATTATGAAGGGTTTGTTCCATTCTCATGTCAGATGGGCTGGTGGTCAGCCATTTCAGTCTTAATGAAAAATATCTCTTTGGTGTGTGATCTCATATACAAATAGTTACTTATGTTGGGCTCTCCTCTACCTCAACCCATCAAACCACACTCCTTAGGGATTTCTCAATGGGCCTTAATATATCATGAGAAGCAGAAGTTGTCATGTGTCAAAGGAATTTCCCCTCCTTATGCTGTCTTCTGTCATAATATATAGACTTTCCCTTACTACATATCAAGTCACTGATACATATGATTACATTATCTTGGCATTTGTCTTTCTTGAAGGGATCTGAAACACATGATATATTTGGAAGAGATTTTTTTTTAATGTCTGTGAATTTAAAAGCAG